>NC_068292.1:14838206-14873206 GCF_025860055.1 Xyrauchen texanus | reverse complement strand
AACATTTTTTAATATCTGATCAAGGTTTATTAACAAGTCCTGAATGCACCCAAATGTTTTTGGGGAATCCTTTGAGCTCACATTTCAGTAGAACAGAGGTATTCAACTCTGCTCCAAGAGGGCCAACATCCTGCAGAGATTACTTCCAAACCTCCTCTTACACATCAACCTACAGTATTCAAGTAATCCTCAAGCTTGTTGAGGGCTTGAGCTAAAAATCTGCTGGACTGTGACCCTCCAGGAAAGTTGCATAGCCCTGCTGTTGAATAAATAAACTCAGATAAACTTAAGCATTGAGGCAGTCACTCCAGTCCTCTCACAGCAAGAATTGAGATAGAATACAGAGAACACTACTTTTTAAGGCCTTAAAATATTAATGCTCTCAAATAAAGGTCAGTGGGAAACAGGATCAAAGAGCATGCCATGTTCCAATTTCACACAATGTGTGAACAAAAATAATCAAAGGATCTTCTATGTCCCTCACCACAGGTTGCAAAATCTATTTAGATTATGAATCAGAGTATCATCATTCTTAATTGGAGACTTTTCTTGTGGAGAAGTAGAAGGAACTGCACTAATCATTAATAGTAGGAGGAAAGGATGGGGATGCCATGATTTATTGAATCATATTGTGTTTAAATTTGAATGACTGGACCAGAGAGGACAGATAGGGCCTGAATCCAATAAGCAGCACCTTAAAGCGCATTGCCAGGATCAAGGAATCCATTTTGCATCGGCTACGTGGCATCGGATGTTATACTGTCTACTATCTTCACACTTTACTTCACAGAATTCAATGCACTGGGGAAAGTTGATACAAATAATTTACATTTTGGAATTTGCAAGACACTTTTATTCAAAATGACTTCAATATATACATTTTATATGCATGTTCTCTGAGAATCGAACCCGTGGCCTTGGTATTGCAAGCACAACATTTAGCAAAAGGATATATGAAAGGGCATGTGTGTACTTGGTTTCCTTCATTCATGGAGAAACACAAAATGTACAACAGGTAGCAAGTTATAATGATCTTAATCAGGTTAGCAGCCATATCACCCTGCAGCTCTTGCCTGGTTGCCCACTAAAGTGAAGCAGGGTTGAGCTTGGCCAGTACCTGGATGGGAGACCTCCTGGGGAAAACAAAGGCTGCTGCTGGAAGTGGAATCAGGGAGGCCAGCAGGGGGTGCTCACACTGCGGCCTGAGTGGGTCCTAATGCTCCAGTATAGTGACGGTGACACTATACTGTAAAACAGCACTGTCTTTGGATGAGACATTAAACTGAGGTCCTGACTATCTGTGGTCATTAAAAAAAATCCCAAGTCATTTCTCATAAAGAGTAGGTGTATAACCCTGGTGTCCTGGAATCAATCATGGCCTCCTAATAATCCCCAGCCCTGAATTGGCTACATCACTCTACTTTCCACAAATAGCTAGTGTGTGGTGGGAGTTCTGGTGCACTATTGCTGCCGTCACATCATCCAGGTGGATGCTGCACACTGGTGGTGGTTGAGGAGATTCCCCTTATACTATGTAAAGCCCTTTGAGTGCATAGGAAAGCGCTATATAAATGTAAGGAATTATTATTAATTATTAATGATTTTGTTTGAGAAAATAAAATGTGACATTGAAGACATGAACTCATCAATGCAATAATAGCATCATAACAATGAAGACATCAGATATAAAATCTCTGACACTCATAGCTCTTTGGCACATCAAAAAGACAAATCCAAGCAAAGCAAATCACATACAATAAATTTCCTCATCTGAGTACTTCAAATATAAATGCATTTTGCGACAGAACAATGCCTCACATACTCTCTCTCTCTCTGCAGCTCCAGTGAGACTAATGGGTCATGGATAAACAAAGGGCTGCTTTTGTGCTCGAGTCCATCTGTGGCACTCTGTCAGCTGTGGCTGAACTTCAAATGTGGTTCCTTTATAAAGAAACAATACATCAGTCTGTGAAGTCCACAGCAGATCTGTAGCAACATAACAACAGATGTCGTAACCACAACACCCTTGCTGGCTGAAGAGTTGTTCCTTGTGTCAAACCGTCAGATGCAGCTCTATCCATGGTTTGTCACTGTGCACTTGACGGTTGGACTATATAGTCATTAAGCAAATACTGGGTTGATATTTGACCTGAGGGCTGGACAATTCTCAGGCCAGAAGGTTTCCAAGACCGTACACATCAGTTTAATATCATCCAAAATAATTTTGGTAGCATGGTGTGTGCAATCGAGTCCAAATAAATTCAACATCTCAAATGGCTTGGTTGAAACTCTCAAGGCCCTGCTTAACATCTTTGCGAGCTATAGACTTTAGTTCTTGGAAAATCTTGACAAAAAACAAACTACTTAAAGTAATGCACCAATGACGATGGTGTATTACCTTGGTGTATGAATTCTCCATCCATTCAAGTCTACATCCACTTCTGATCAAGGTCAAAGTGTCCTTGTCTGAGGGCAGCACAATGAATGGGAAAATAAAAGCCTTCAGTTGTCCCATCAAATTTGACCATTGGGTACACTACTTCTGTGTTTTCACATGAAATAAAGGAGTCGAATCAAAAGGTCAGATAGCTACGGAAAGGCCTCACAGTCTGAAGATAAACGTGTGTGTGAACAAGGAAGTTGCATACAAATATATGTGCACACACAGTATGCGTCAACATATAGGACCTAATTATTACTGTACAAATTTCATAATACCAACATTTCAGTAGTTGATACATTACAAGCATTAAATGCCCTATTAAATAAAAATTGTTTTAAAGCCTCGACTCCGTCAAAATACTTATGTACCAGGGGAGCATATTACAGAAAACGTAATATGTGTCAATAAAAAAAAAAGGTACTCCGAGGTACTCCTTAGAGGACAAAAAAGTCCACGTCAAAAAACTGCAATAATAATATTATATATTAATATTATTTTCCACTTTCAATTCGTTTTTTTTAACCAACATGAGTCCTGATCGTAACTACCAAATATTCATTCAATTTCAGGATTTTAACCCTTTAAATGCCAGATTGTTTACATAATGCAACTGTTGTTTTTACAAACACATGCTCAAAACACACTCTGACATCCATACCAACATACCCACACAATTTAAGCTTCATCATTTATTCAATTGGCCTGCCGTGCTCTATAATACAGCAAATAAAAAATAGGAAAAAAGTAAGTATTTGCTCCATAGGCCATTGCTCCCTAAATTAATTTATGCATTTATTTATTTTGTGGAATTTTATCATTTTCCACGGCACACAAGACAGCCGCGGCACAGTGGTTGGGAAACACTGGGTTAGAGTTTTCCAAACAACGACATCAACTATAATGTCCTAACAATTGTATTTTATACACTGGGATACCAAATGCTGGGGTGGCAGATGGGGTGGAAATGCTTTTTCTAAGTCACCTCGGTACATCCACCCCTGTTATTTACTCAACGTTTATTTACTTAATTCAGCAAAAATTACTTTTAGCAGAAACATGAATTAAAAAATGTCTTCCAGGACAACAGACCAAATATATTGATGACTCATGTTGCACGACATATATTATTGTCCAATCAAATGCTATCTAGAATGGGAATGTCTCAACCGACCAGCAAGTAGCAAATCATGGTTCATGATAAAAATAAAGCCTATATTGCCTATGATAAACAAAGGGCCTAGCCCTTCGTTATGTCCACCCAAATCTCCTGCTTCAACAGAAAATAAGTCAGGAAGGATAGGAAACTGCACTGCTCATTAGAGTAACACATAATGAGTCTACAGTGTAAATACATCAGCATGCAAAACCAAATCATTTGAAATCATGTGTAAAATGACCATAAAGAAAACCAGTGTGTGTCCACGGAGTATGATGGGCAAAAAACTGGCATGAAACGAGTGAGACCTAGAGAGTTTGGTTCATTTGTGTTGCCGTCAGGTCTGATGAGTTATCGGAGCAGGGGCCCATCTCTGGAAAAACAAACACACATACGCCTGGCTCAACAACAGCAGCAGGTGTTACCATAATAACCAGTGGCCTGGATTAATGTCCCTCTGGATGGACTTCACATTGTACATCTGTCTCAGGCAAGATCAGGAAGAAGTTACTTTAAACATAGTTCCCTCATTTCCTTTAATAGCCAGCACTATCCATCTCTCTCATTCATTTTCTACTCTATTCCTCTCTGTTGAAAAACCTTGTTAGCTGTCATGCTGCCTACATAGGCAACTGCCTTCAAAGGCAGCGTCCTAACTGTCTTGGAACCACTTAAGTGTATGATTTGAATAGGCAGCAATTCAGCAAATAGTTTTGCGCACAATAGACTCAATGGAATTGATTTCGAAGAGTTAAGTTAGCATGTCGCTAAGCTAACGTCACGATACTCTAAGACACGGCAGCCAAAAAACACATAGAATAAAACAATATTCACGAATTAGTGAATATGCATCATTTACACAAAAATTTTTTAACAATACTTTTCAGTATTAATTTAAACTAATTGTTTTATTTCTAATCAACATTTTGCTTGACTCATCTGTCATCTTATAGTTGTTGTCTCATTACATTTTAGGATATGGTGTACATGCAATTCCACCTTGGAATTCAGTAAATGTAAGGTATCTTAAGGCTAGGGTATACTTCATTTTTCCACATGCCATTCCGTCTCGCACACGGTTGAGCACTCATCCTTCCAACGTATACTCTTGTGACCACGAGCCCATATGGATGTGTTTTACACATACACACCACAAATTGTAATCCTCATTTAGCATAGTCAACAACAGGCTATGAGCCGACCCTAAAGAGGGTCACAAAGCATTAATGGTGCACATGCATCAAAAGCATCTGTATGGGCTTACGCAAATGTGCTGATGATCAAATTTGCATCACATTAACTGTGCGAGATGTACCGGAATGCTGTAAACCAAAGATTTTGGAATCTTACTTGATTTTGGAACAGAGCATCTCTCTCCATTCCTGATCTTCAGAGCAAAAACAGATGGAGAAGAAGAGGAGGAGGATGGGAGATATACCCCACCCCCATCCCGCCATCTCCTCATTGTGATGCCAGTGCAGCACAAGTGACAGGACTCAGCATATGTGCATCGCACGTGCTTTAATTAGTGATTGAGGGATTTGTCACTTGCCAACTTTTTAAGCTGTTATACTCTCCAGTAAGCAGCTTCAGAGCAGCCCCAGAGCAGACCAGTGCTGTGAAGGAGAGTAGGTATCACTTCCACTTCTAAACAATAAGCATAAGTCCTTCACTGATATCCATTCCAGTCTGGTGACAGGTGGACTACTAAGATCAGCTTTCTGAGAATAATAGCATAGTCACAGTAATCCAGTGATTCTCAGCTGGTGGGTCAGGATCCAGAATGGTGTCGTAGGTCTGTTCTGATATGGTCATGGACAGCAGGAAAAACATAGCTAAATACAAATAAACTACTATAACAACTTATCATAGAATCATAAATATTTTAGGATAGGAATACAAATTTTTAAAGGCCATGCATCCTATAAAACTGCAGAGTCACTTGAAAGAAGCTAGAAAGAAGACTGATAGCAAAATGGACAGATGAACAAAACTATGCAAAGGAAACAGAAAATATAACCCTAACAACCTTAAATTTGGTCTCACTCCAATGTTTTGACCAACAATGTGTTTTGTGCCATGAAATTGCTGGCTGCAGACAGCATGAAATGAAGATTACATTTTGTGGTACAAACAATTCTGGTACTGTGTTGGTTGCCATTTGCCACTTGATATCCATTGTAAAAACCTGGGCCCTGAAGCAAAACCATTTGAGAACCACTACTTTATATTTTATGTTCCATTCACTTTAACTCAACACACATGAAAACACAGAAGAGCAGGAGCAAATACATAGACTAAATGTTGCCATAGTTTGAGAATAAGAGAGATGACTGTACATTACCACACTAATTAAACAGCCAATTTCCAAAGAGAGTTATTTTTATTATGTGAAAATAAAAAGAATGCAGAGTGATATTAGAGACTTCTCATAGCACAAATTAACATTTAAGCATTTGGCAGATGCTTTTATCCAACTTACAGTGCACTTATTACAGGGACAATCCCCCTGGAGCAACCTGGAGTTGAGTGCCTTGCTCAAGGATACAATGGTGGTGACTGTGGGGATCGAACCAGCAACCTTTTGATTAACAATTATGTGCTTTAGCCCACTACGCCACCACCACTCCACCAAAAATAGGAAATCGGTTGCCTTGGACAACGACCAAATATATAGTTCAGCAGTCATTATACACAACGATTTGACACTGTTATTGACCAATCAGAACCAAGTATTCAGAGAATAATAAGCATATATATTAGGGCTGTTGATTTAAAAAATGTACGCGATTAACGGCAATGCCCCTGGACCGTAATAAGGAAAATTGCTGAGAAACGCAAGCTTGTAGTACCACCTGTTTACGCCAGAGGAATTTCAGCGGTGTGGCAACGCGCAGTTTATACAGAGAAGAAAACGTGTTATGTTCTTGCGTTCAAAACACTTGGAGCGCAAATTCGAACTAAGGAATCTCAAGATGTTTTCTAAGTATTAAACTATATTTAACTTGACACAGTGACCTAAAAATTTGCCTGAAATGCATGAATGTAATGCATTTTGATTATCTGAATATATAATTTTTTTAATATTTAAAGATAACTATGTATAAATATATATTGATATAAATATGTACAATCATTATATATTGAATTAATGTTATATGAGGGGCTTTCTCAGCAAATATTTGTATATGCGATTAATTATTATGTAATTAATTCGATTAAACTTTTTAATGGATTGACAGCCCTAATATATATATAGATATATATAAGATAACTATGTATAATTATTTAATTATTATATACTGAATTATTTTTATATGAGGGGCTTTCATCAAATATTTGTATATGCGATTAATTAATCGGGACACCATGGAATTAATTAGCTAAAAAAAATTAGCGAAAGACAGCACTAATAAATATATATATATATATATATGCATATAAATATCATTGCCTCTATACATTAAATGAAACACTACAGACTGGCTCTCTCATTGTGCTTTGTCTAAAACATCCAATCAATAATACACAATAACAGTCTATGATCTGTATTGCATAATGTAAGAACAAAAGATCTAGTGAACAAGATGTTTCATTAGAGCTCTGATAAAAGGTAACACCACAAAATGTAATTTATAGCAGGCGCGAGACACTTTGCTGGGAGGTAAACCTGAGCTGTCGACTTCTGCTGGAAGTGAGAACATTCAAACACACCCTGCACTTCATCCTTCAGTCTTTCGGTGTGTGTGTGTGTGTGTGTGTGTTTGTGAGAGTGAGAGAGAGACTGCTTTTGGTGACTGTTTCACATGACTGAGTAGACAGGGTTCTAGGTGGATGCGGTTGTAAAGAAAACATCACAAGGCAACAACAAGGTGTTTTGACAGTGACTTTCTGAACTGGCAGAAAGATATGGCGAGACATTTATTAGATCTATGACAAGCCACAGATTCATTTGGCAGATGATTTTATCAACAGTGCATTCAAGATATACATTTATCAGAATGAGCAATCCCTGGGAGTTTGAACCCATGACTTTAACGTTGCGAGTGTCGTGCTCTACCAGTTAAGATACAGGAACAAAATGTTATCAAGTTGGATGGTTAGACATCATGGCACTGGAAACATTTTTATTTTTAGCAGTGTTGGGTGTGATCTGATAAAGTAATTTGTAGGGTTGCAGCAGTATACTGATTTCACTGAATACCACGTTATGAAAATGTACTGTATGGTATGAATCTCACCTGTGCGTGCGCATCTCCTTTCCTCCTCGACTGCCTGTCAGACTCGTCAACTTGCGCCACACACACACACACACGCAGCAGATGTCAGAGAGAAGCAAGGCGAGGGGGTCGGACATAAGTGAGTGTGAGTTTAAGCAGTGTTTCTCAACTGGTGGGTCACAGGTCTATTCGGACTGGATTGCGGACAGCAGGAAAAGAACAATGCCATGGTTCTCCCATTGAAGATATTTCACCAGCCACACAAGTGATAGACTATTCAGAACTGCCAAGGCAGATTTAATGATAATCTCGCAATCAGCTAAATGCTTCTCATCTGCACTTTCGCATGAGTGTAACAGAACCAGTAAGCGATCATCATGATAATGCCTACTCTTCTCTCTGGCGTGCGCTTGCAACAGCCGGGCTTCCATCGAAATTGCAGTGCACAGACCACAACAAAACTGAAGTGACCAATTTCAATTTTAGTGAGACTTTGCTAGTTTATATCATTATGGAGGAAGTCAAGTCATAGGCAGCCCTGAAAAGAGCAACAGTCAGCTATGGCCTATTTTTTTTAAATTATATATCATCACCTTTTTACTTGAGTAAAAGTAACTTATATTTTGACAAAATGTTATAGTTTCATATGAAAAAATCAAAAAGGTAGAATCAATTAGATCTAATTTTATATCAACAGTGGCAGTTTCAAGATGTGTTTCAGCTTGTATTTATTTTTTCAAAAATAATATTATTTGTCATTATTATTACTATTATTTAAGACTAGCTACACTGACCTAACCATGGTAATAAGGAGCCTTTTCTTCTGTGTTATATGCATGTTTTGTTTGAGTTATGTAATGTAAACTTACATGCTTTAGTTATATAACATGTTATAGTTACATGCAATATTTTTTTAATTCTTGATTATAATTCAGTTTATTATTATAATTATAAAAAATGGTTTCAAGTTTCAATTATAATAACGAGTTTGTTCAACCAAAAAAATTAAAATAATCACAGTACAATGCTTGGAACTGGCCCTTTGCTAAGCTCTGCCCCTCCTCTGCAGAACTCCTCATTGGAATGAATGGGAGACTGCTGTGAAAGACGCAGTTTTTGGCTAAATATTCTCATAAACGGAACAGATAATATTTTTATCTAGAATGGTATGAAGAGTGACATTGTAATGCATATTTATCTATAGTTTTTTGTAAAATTACACAATAATTTGATTAAAAACTGTGGAGACTGTGAATCAGAATCAAGGCAGATGATTATTACAGCCCCTTAAAAAGAGAAAAATGTAATTTAATAGCAATTACATATAATAACATCAGTATAAATGAACAGAGCTGTTTATAACATCTCATAACACTCATTTTGATGCTGTGAACTGTTGATTTACTCTCACATTTACTATTACTTGAAGTAATACATTAATTAATGTTATAGAATCCCACTCAATAGTGGAAAAGAGCAAATGCGTGTCAGAGTAATGGCGGCAGGTCAACAGTTGCAAAGACAGGATTGGTCAGAAGCCTTTTTAAGGTAGGGCTTAGTGAAGGGTCAATTCAATAAGCTCATAGACATGTATTGTTTTGAAATCTTGAAATGCATATTCATGCTGAAAATTTAGATTTGTTCTGTTGTGAATATGCTAACTGATGTTTGGCTCTGGTGACATTTAATGTGAGACCAACAAGATAAAACATGACAAAGTGACAGGACAGTGACACTTGACAGGTTGGGTTTTTGTCTGATGGGAATATGACATCGTCGCCCCATGTTCTGTCTTGTAATTCGAGTCCCCTCTTTGAGTTGAGTGCACGGGTCCAGGTGTGAGTAACCGCAGTGCATTCTCCATTGATGCCACAGTCCTGTCACTCTGTCAGGATGGGGTTTTGTCTGACGGGGCCCGTGACATCATCGTTCCCTGTCTGTCTTGAGTTTCGTGTATGTTCTTTGTGTGAGCGCATGGGTCCGGTTGAGAGTTATCGCCATGTGCTCTTTGGTTCAGTGTGAACACTGATTGTTCCCATGGGAACGCTGATCATGCCACTAATTATCATACTGACAGCACCTGTCTCCCTGATTCAGTCCATTTAAAGCCTTCGTTGTGTCATTGTCATTGCAGGATTGTTGAATGTAGTCTGTAGCTGTTTGGTGGAAAGTAACTTACCCCACTTTCTCTGTCTAGTTGGTCATGTCTCATGTATCTGTTTGATTGCCCATCTCTGCTGCCTGTTGGCTGTGTTAGTGTTTTCTGCACTCACAAATCTTCAATGTCTCATATATGTCTCGTGTCTGGTTGGTTGCCCGTCTCTGCAGCATGTTGGCCGTGTGGTTGCCTTCCAGTGCTCTGTGAGTGTTCTCTGCACTCACAAATCTTCAATGGAGGATTCCTCCTCTCTGCCCGTGTGTAGGGAGTGTAAATGCCTTTGAGTTTGCTGCATGTCAGCTGATCTTCAGCAGAGATTTCCTCATGGCTCTGCTCCTCGCCACCACGGCACGTGCGATCGCCTGCGGGAGCGCCCATCATGGAGGATTCCTCATAGCTCTGCTGAAAATATATCATTTGAACTGTTCCTATTCTCTTGGGTCTCTTTGTCTCGCTCTTCTGACAGAACAATCCAGCCATGATGGACCCAGCGGAGGAGCCTCTCAGCAGGGAGCTTTACTGGGACGTCAGTAGGATCAAATCTCTGCTCATTACAGGGCTCTGGAGCTGATGACGTCGCAGCTCACTGAGCTCACCTCTGTTATACAACAACTCTGCCAGTCTCCTGATACCAGCCTCACCCAGAATGTGCCCACACCGGCTCCGGCGATTCCCCACGTTTCTGGACACTTCGAGCCCTGCCCCTATCATCCAGCCCAGTTCTCATGGGAGGCGGACTCTTGTTGCACCTTCCTTAAACAATGCGCCATGTACTTCTTGTTGCAGCCCTCTGCTTTCCTCTGTCTGAGTCAATGGAGGCATACATCATCACACTCCTCACAAGAAGAGCAACTGCCATGTGGGACAACAGACTTCACTGTTGCACGTCATTCGAAGTATTCACCACAGAGCTATGCAGAGTGTTCGATCCGGCCCTGCCGCAGTGTGGCTCAGCCAGTCACACCGTTTCCAAATTGGTGGATTCCGAAAGGGAATCTACCTGTGCTCACAGCCACGGAAGCTGTTCCCCATCATTACATGTGCTCACAGCCACGGAGGTTGTTTCCCGGTCACTGTCAGTGCCCACGACCATGGAGGTTGTTTTTCTGTCACTGCCAGTGCCCAAGACCATGGAGGTTGTTTCCGTGTCATTTCTGTGCTCACGACCAAAGAGGTTGTTCTTCTGCCACTACCAGTGTTCACAGCCATGGAAGCTGTTGCCCTGTCACTACCTCAGCTCACAGCCATGGAGGCTGTTGCCCTATCCCTGTCGGTAACAATGACCATGGAGATCATTTCCCTGTCACTGCCTGTGCTCACAACCAAGGAGGTTGTTCCTGTCAATGCTCAGGACCACAGAGGTCGTTCCCCTCTCTGTCGATGCTCACGGCCATGGAGACCGTTACCCAGTTTCTGTCAGTGCTCATAGCCATGGAGACAATTCCCCAGTCTCTGTCGGTGCCCATGGCCATGGAGGCCGCTCTCCAGTTGCAGTTGTCTGTGCTCAAGGCTGTGGAGGCTATTTCCCTGTTGTGGCCAGCATCCACGGCCATGGAGGCCATTCCCCTGCCGCAACCAACACCTGTGCTCACAGCCACAGAGGTTGTTGACCTGTCCCTATCGGTGCCCAGGACCAGGGATGTAATTTCCCTTTCACTTCCAGTGCCCACGACCACAGATGTCATTCCTGTGCTCACAGCCACAGAGGCTGTTCCCCAGACCATGTTGGTCTTCACAGCCATGGAGGCTGTTCCTGTCACTGCCAGTGCACAAAGCCACAGAAGCTGTGTGCTCACAGAGTGCTCACAGCATCCACGGCCATGGAGGCCAATTCCCTGCCACAACCAGCGCCCACACCAGAGCACCACCCAGTACTTCATCTCCTCTGCCCTGAGGCCTCCTCCCAGGCCTCTGAACCACAACCTTTCCTTTAACCTCTCCCTGGTTTCCCCTCCATTCCTTCCCTTTCTGTTCTATGTTTGTTTTTTTTATGCTTCCATTTGGGTGTTGTCACAGTCCTGTCACTTTGTCAGGTTGGGTTTTTGTCTGATGGGACTGTGACATCATCGCCCCATGTCTTGCGTCTCGTGTCCTGTCTTCGAGTTGAGCACACGGGTCCAGGTGTCAGTTACCGACATGCGCTCTCCGGTAATGTCCCGGTCCTGTCACTCTGTCAGGTTGGTGTTTTGTCTGACGGGACCATAAATTCATTGTTCCCCGTCTTGTTTCATGTATGTTCTTTGTGTGAGCACAGGGGTCCGGTTGTGAGTTACTACCGTACACCCTTCAGTCGGTCTTGGGCATGTCTTGATCCTGACTTCCTGTTTGGTCCGGTTTCGGTCTGTGTTGGGATCAGGACAAAAATGTTTTTTTTTTTTCTTTCTCTCTCTTATGTGTCTCTCACGCTGCTGGCATGCGTCAACAGTGTTTCCATGGGAACACTGATTGTTCGCATCATCTGACATCAAGGTTTAATTCATAAGTTGTGTAGCTCTTTTAAATAACATTTTTGACCAGCATTATGCTTTCAATCATTTAATTCAGGCGAAGTCATCAAATTCCTCAGTCACCATCATTTAACTGGCAAGCGTTTTCATCGACCTGGAGTTGAAGCACAAAAAGCTGGTGAAACTCCTTTAAACCCTTCACTGCTCAAGTACAAATGGAATAAAAGAATGCTAACTAATCTATTCACCGGCTGTTTGTAACTGATGGAATTACTACTAGCTGACTGATTCGAGGACAAATGAGGACGAGGTAGAAGGACAGACTGTAATAAATATATCAATCCATAATAGGGTTGTGCCGATGGACGATATCATCGTCCATCGTGATGGCTGACCAACATCACGATGTAGAGCCACCATCGTGATGCCACGCCCCCTTTTGCGAGTCTTGCTAGTGTGACTCACTAATCCTAGTCTCTTCTATAGTTAACCTAAAAACTTTGCAGGGATTGCTCTGTAAATTAAATTGAGAATATAACTAATGCATATATGCTATTTTAAATACTGTAGTATATGCCAGAGACGTGACGTGTTAGTCTGTGAAAATACCGTGTCAGGCAGGCTACACAAATACTGATTGTTAGCTTCGTCTTTTTTTACATGTCTTACACTGTACATTTAGATTCAAATATTTTATGTTGTAGGCTACAAGAAAATAGCCTTTATTAATTAATTATTAGTAGTTGTAGTGTCTCAGAAAATCTTGCTCATTGTCACATACTCTTGTATACACTGAAGCGGCAGTTTAAGATAAACCCAGACCAGCGAACGTCAAATAACTTTTGTCTGGTTAATACTTTTAAAGAAAAATTTCCTTGGCCATAAGTCCATAATGTCAAATCAAATGAAAGAAACAAGTTGAATATGAATAACACACATTTATTAAAACATAGAACAACAACAAATAAAACAAGAAAATGGGAACAACACTCAGAACGAAACTCGGCACAATTAACTTCAGCACAGGCTACAAAATAAATTATGTTATTGAAATATTGTAAAGTGGTCAAATAAATTACACAAATGAACGTTTAAAAAATAATATGCAAAATCGAATAGCTCCGCAACGGATGGCGAAAAATGCGTAAAGAAGTCTAATATCTTTCACCATAGACCATGTTTAAATTTCGATGTTTCTGGCCAGAAATACCAACATATTCACTTTATCTGGTTTTAATAAGCTGCGGATTGGAGTAACTACACTACCCGCTCTGCTGAAGACCCGCTCTGATGGAGTACTGGTAGCACATATGCACAGATATTTCCGTGCTAATCTTGCCATGAACGGAAACCTTTTGTCGTTCGTTTTCCACCAAGTCATGGTCCTCTTCCCCATCAATGGCCATTTCCTGCAGGTACATGGTCATTTCTGCCTCGACCTTTTGCTCATCAGTGAGCGTGCCTGTGGCTGCTCTCTTCGCAAGAAGGCTGCCCAAAGAGCGACATTTTTTCTTAGAGCTAATATATTAAAAAACCCGGATGAGTAGGCTACTAATTAGTTCGGCTAGTAAAATAACTGAAATTATACTTTTTCAGTAGAAAAAAATATCTATGTAAAGAGATATATTAAAATAAAAAGTGCTTAAAAGTGCACAACTCTTCTTAAGTGGAAGAAATATTTTTCCCCTTACGTGCAACCTATTGGAAAGCTGGATGAGTCAGTTAGGATAGTAAAATAATGAAATTATAGTTTTTAAGTGGAAAATAGTATTTATGTAAAGAGATATATTAAAATAAAAAGTGCACAACTCTTCTTAAGTGAAAGCTAAAAAAAAATGCTTCATGTGTCGTGCAACCTACTGATAAAGCGCCGACGAGTCATTAGTTGGGTTAGTAAAATAACGAAATTATAATTTGTCATATAATTTTTGAAAATTATATGAAATTATATAACCCCACCCCACCCCACCGACGATATCATCGTCCATCGCGATGTTTTACTGTCAACATCGTCAACTGCCAATTTAGGGGACATCGCCCAACCCTAATCCATAAACCATTAACATTCTCACCCATCCACAACCTCCCCTTCACCTCATCCCGAATATCAGTCTACATCATTGACAACACCAATAATCACGAAATGGCAGAGGCAGTAGCTGTGATTCCATCTAGACTTGTCAACAGCAAAAAAATCAAGTAAAAGGCATATCTATTCAATATCGAGCTCTAACTGGAAATACAGTGGGTACGGAAAGTATTCAGACCCCCTTAAATTTTTCACTCTTTGTTATATTGCAGCCATTTGCTAAAATCATTTAAGTTCATGTTTTTTCCTCATTATTGTACACACAGCACCCCATATTGACAGAAAAACACAGAATTGTTGACATTTTTGCACATTTATTAAAAAAGAAAAACTGAAAAATCACATGGTCCTAAGTATTCAGACCCTTTGTTCAGTATTTAGTAGAAGCACCCTTTTGATCTAATACAGCCACGAGTCTTTTTGGGAAAGATGCAACAAGTTTTTCACATCTGGATTTGGGTATCCTCTGCCATTCCTCCTTGCAGATCCTCTCCAGTTCTGTCAGGTTGGATGGTAAACGTTGGAGGACAGCCATTTTCAGGTCTCTCCAGAGATGCTCAATTGGGTTTAAGTCAGGGCTCTGGCTGGGCCATTCAAGAACAGTCACGGAGTTGTTGTGAAGTCACTCCTTCGTTATTTTAGCGGTGTGCTTAGGGTCATTGTCTTGTTGGAAGGTGAACCTTCGGCCCAGTCGGAGGTCCAGAGCACTCTGGAGAAGGTTTTCGTCCAGGATATCCCTGTACTTGGCCGAATTCATCTTTCCCTCGATTGCAACCAGTCGTCCTGTCCCTGCAGCTGAAAAACACCCCCACTGCACGATGCTGCCACCACCATGCTTCACTGTTGAGACAGTATTGGACAGGTGATGAGCAGTGCCTGGTTCTCTCCACACATACCGCGTAGAATTAAGGCCAAAAAGTTCTATCTTGGTCTCATCAGACCAGAGAATCTTATTTATCACCATCTTGGAGTCCTTCAGGTGTTTTTTAGCAAACTCCATGCAGGCTTTCATGTGTCTTGCACTGAGGAGAGGCTTCCGTCGGGCCACTCTGCCATAAAGCCCCGACTGGTGGATGGCTGCAGTGATGGTTGACTTACTACAACTATCTCCCATCTCCCGACTGCATCTCTGGAGCTCAGCCACAGTGATCTTTGGGTTCTTCTTTACCTCTCTCACCAAGGCTCTTCTCCCCCGATAGCTCAGTTTGGCCGGACGGCCAGCTCTAGGAAGGGTTCTGTTCGTCCCAAACATCTTCCATTTAAGGATTATGGAGGCCACTGTGCTCTTATGAACCTTAAGGGCAGCAGAAATGTTTTTGTAACCTTGGCCAGATCTGTGCCTTGCCACAATTCTGTCTCTGAGCTCTTCAGGCAGTTCCTTTGACTTCATGATTCTCATTTGCTCTGACATGCACTGTGAGCTGTAAGGTCTTATATAGACAGGTGTGTGGCTTTCCTAATCAAGTCCAATCAGTAATCAAACACAGCTGGACTCAATTGAAGGTGTAGAACCATCTCAAGGATGATCAGAAGAAATGGACAGCACCTGAGTTAAATATATGAGTGTCACAGCAAAGGGTCTGAATACTTAGGACCATGTGATATTTCAGTTTTTCTTTTTTAATAAATGTGCAAAAATGTCAACAATTCTGTGTTTTTCTGTCAATATGGGGTGCTGTGTGTACAATGAGGAAAAAAAATTAACTTAAATGATTTTAGCAAATGGCTGCAATATAACAAAGAGTGAAAAATTTAAGGGGGTCTGAATACTTTCCGTACCCACTATATATTAAGTTTGAACCCTTGCTGGAGTTTCCATATAAACCCTGGACATTATTTATGTTCAAAATTTATTCTGCTGCTCATCAACTTTACAAAGTTGAAGAGGACAAGGTTAGGACATGCTGACATGTGTTTTTGATACAGCATAAAGCGGTCCATTAAGCCTGGGCCTAGGGCTGGGACGGTTACCGCATTACCGCAGTACCGCGGTCACGTGACTCCAACCGCGGGTCTGAGCTTGTCACCGTCGTCACCGCAAAAAAACAAAAACAAAAAAAACATTGGCCTGCACATGTGTGCACGTTGTGTCTAATGACAAGGATTCGTTGTGTCTAATGACATGGATTCATTGATTCTAATGATATGGATTATGTCTAATGATATTAGCCTACATGGATTCAAGGTTTTCTAAACAAAACTTATCAAAATATGGAGCAAATCCGACCTTTCGCGAGTTGGGGAGCGCAATGTTCCATGAAACATAATAACATTCCATTTGTATTAGAGATGCGTAGATGGGCTATTATTATTTAATCCATAACCGCATCACAAAACTCATCTGTCCGCACCAACGTTTTTTGATAAATTTTCAAAACCGCATCCATGGCGCTGACTGTTTTAAGGTCTGAGCGATGCAAAGCGCTGCTGCCGCGAGGCTAGAAAGCTCTTGGCTGTTCTAGAAAGGAGACTGATCCAATGCAGCAAAGATATTTTAAAGGCTAAAGTCCCTAGTAGGCTATAGCCTATTGGCTATGTTGTATCCCCAGAATATCAGCAGTGAAGTCCGTTTCCGATTGGCACAGGGATAAAAATATATAAATAAATAGTAACGCACATCGGCAAACCTGACTACTAGGCTACTGTAGCCTAAAATTTTATCATTTTGTTTTGAATTTTGTTTAAAATGCATTTTAAGATTTCTATTTATTTCTCATGTCTGTGAGGCAGTAGGCCTAGCCGCCGAGTTTCGGTTCATTTATGAGAGAGTTCACGCAGCAAGAGATCGCATCGGCGCTTCCACGTCCTGCTGCTGATTATATGTCTGCTATATTTGCTTCTTATTTATTAATTCCAGGCAATTAGTTAATGAAACAGTGATTAAAATTAAGATACAATTTATACAAAACGAAATTTTAAGTTAAAGAAAGGCTTTCTACAAAACAAAACTTAATAAAGTGGTCAAAATCATGTCTGACCCATCTTCAATGCTGAATGTATCTGAGAATAATCTTAAATAAGGAAATCTACAGTGATTAGTTCATGCCAAATTACTGCTTGATGAAAATTTGACTATTTAAAATTGTGCTCGTTTTTTTCTCCGGATGTAGGTGACAATATTTAAAGTCTGTCTATCAAAAGCGACTTCTGATGTGATGCTCAAAGTCTGTCTGGTGGGGGGGGGACTTCTCTGATCCAATGTAATGTATTTAATGCGGTTTACCGCTATACCGCGGGAATATCTTGCTTTTCAACCGCGGTTAGAAAAAATCCATACCGCCCCAGCCCTACCTGGGCCTCATCCAAATTTCTCAGTTTGACAGCGATTCCTACAAGAGTTAATACTTAATACTATTTAATTTAATACTAAGGGTCTTCATCCATCATAAGTATTTTGTCCATCCTGATATACTAAATTGCAAACTTTAATAAAGAGCATTCAAATCATAGTTTAACCAAAAATTTAAATTCTAACATTATTTATTCACACTAAAGGTTAGGCTGTACTTTGTTTTCCGTGTGCCATTACTTATTTCGCCATACTTGTGGATTGAATAAAGGGTCTGATAGTTGCGGTCCAAAATATGCTTTTCTCCAGGCTATTATCTCTGTTCTTAAGTACATCTGCCCAGTAGCTCAACGAGGCACTAAACAGATGTGCAAGCCAAACCCTGGGCAAAGTATTATCGATTAGGAAGAGAAACCAGAAATCATCTCCGCAGGATACCCACTGGCATCAATGCACAATGTGTATTTGATCACACTGACAGTGCCAATAGTGTTAAATCAGGGCTCCAGCAGGAAAGCTGAGCTGAAACAAAGAGCGGATTAGCCATCCCACCGCCTGCCTGTAAAAGGGCTGGAAATACAATTAACCAAAGCTGAAGGCTGCCTAATTACTCTGTTGACAGACAGTAACAGAACAGCACCCAAATACAATGACTCTGTGATAAACAACAACAAATGGTACCCTGGTAGTAAATGTAAATGCTGAATTACACTGCACAATTTTGACACTGATTTTACCCCTGATTTGCAGTCAGACTTTGAGTCGGTGGATATCAAAAATGTTTGATATTTTAGAGCAGACTATTCACAACTATTAAGAAAATCTTGAGTGATATGCTCCACAACTCAAACACGGTGACCAGCCAATGGAAATAGTGCAAGCAGGGTAAGCAATCACAATAAATGAGATGGCAAACAAGCACTCAAAGTGGAGTTTAACTTTAAATGGCATTCAACTTTATCACATCTCTAGCGGCCACACTGGCCACGTCTTCCCACCCAAATGCACTTGACCTGTTTCTTTCGCAATTGGGAACATAAAGAGTACCAGCAACAAAAACATTAGCCTTCCTGTACATTCATGTGTGTTTACAATTGTAAGGCAGGGTGAAACATTTATGTCTGTGATTGAATTGGATCAACTTGACATTCATTTGATGTCCAGTTTCCATCTGTAGCCATTTACATAGTAGGTAGTTTTGTGATGCAAATTATTTTAAAAATCTGTTCAAACTTTAAGTTGTGCATTGTAAGCCAGCCTTAAAGACTCTTACTAAACTGGACTCAAGATGGCGTCGAGTATGGTATTGCAAGCTCTGACACAACACTGCAGTTTATTGTTTGTTTTGTTTACAGTTTTTAGTTTGTTTTTTTTCTTGGATGTTGTCTGCCTTATTGTATACGACACCAAAAACCGGACTTCAAATTCCTCAATGCCGACCCTCTGTTTACAAACACGCCAGCAGAGCCCTTTGTCTGGGATGCCCGGCCGCGGAAACAAAGCAATAGCACCGCCCACAAACGCAAAGCCCTGCAAAGTGTAGTGCAAACTGCCAGACACATAATCAGAGGTGAGCTTCCCTCCCTCCAGGATATATATATATATAAAACAGGCGGTGTGTGAAAAAAAGCTCAGAGGATCAGAGACTCCAGCCACCCGGGTCATGGGCTGCTCTCACTGCTACCATCAGGCAGGCGGTATCGCAGCATCAGGACCCGCACCAGCTGACTACATGACAGCTTCTTCCCCCAAGCAATCAGATTTTGAACACTTGATCTCTCATGATCAATAATCAGCACTGCACTTTATTAATCTTATATCTCACACTGGACTGTCATAATTATATTCTCCACAATACATCTACTGTATATTTTTTATATACTCTTATTTTTATTGTATGTGTATTCTATATTGTGTGTATTGTTTACTGTACATTATTACTGTGTTGTGTAAGTATGTGTACATTTGATATGTAAATTAAGTTGTGTAAATATGTTGTTTATTATAATTGGTATATGTCTTGTCACTGTCATGACTGCTATGTTGCTCGGAAATGCACACAAGAATTTCACCTACTGTTACACTTTTGTACATGGTAGTGCGACAAAGTGAATTGATTTGGTTGTTGCAGCATTTTAAGCCCAAAGTATACTTCGCTCAGACAAGAAGCGTGACGCAATTCTTGTCGTCAGCAGAGTGATCGAGCACAGAATGCGCACAGCACGATTTTTCTAACTGCCCATATTTGAACACACAGAATGCGCATGCGGCTGGAATTATTTGCAAATTAATACAAATTGTGGGTCCACAAGGTGGCAATACTCACATTTGAGCCGTTGCCATCACAAAATATTGCTAGAAGATGTAATTGCCGGTAAATAACAGGAGACGAAGGTAAAAACAACAATAGTGGCTTTGCACATCAAGAGCGCATGTGTGAGGAATTCAGGAGATACCTGCCTTTGTATAACTCGAGTCTGAAGGAATACAAAAGACATCTTTTTGAGTCTTTAAACTCTTGAAGAGACATATTCTTATACTTTGACTGACTCATATTGGAATGTAAGTAGGCGATGACCGTTTGTGTCAAAATTGAAGTATACTTTGGGTCTTATTGTACTTTTTTCCAGCTCAATGCAGGTTAACCAGAAGGTTAACCTGTGGTTGTATACAGCTGGGCGATTTAAATTATTGTCTTTGTTTTGTTTAGTGCAAACACCAAAACTCTGCGCTACTTGGCTGCCACAATAAATGTTGCGGTGCGGCGCCAGGCTTTGCTTGCGATCTTGCCGCTTCTCATTTGTACAGGTGTTTTCTATTCACATAAGCGATGTGAAACAGACCAGTAGAAAAGCAATAATGCCACCCACTGCTTCAGCTCAGAGTCTGTATCTATGAGATGATTACTGTAAATATTTTATTAGTTCTCATGTAAGTGACTACTTGAAATGCCACAAACTTTTAATAACTGTAAATATTGTAATATGCAATTTAAAGTAAAATTATAATATCAAGGCTAAACGCAATGCAATTGTAAATATTGATGGCGTCTAGCCACCTGCCTTCACATTTGATGAGTTCCGCATTTTTTTAAAGACTAAAGAAACACTGCATGTTACTTCATCTTTGTATTGGCAAATTGGTATAGTACAAATAACATCACATCAAAAATTTAAATGGGAGGGTTACAAATGAACATTAAAAATTCACAAAACACTCTGCCAATAACTTGCCTGGCACACAGACTCGTCCACTCACAACTTTCCATGAGGCTGTTTTCCTATTTATGTCTCTATAAATGCTAAAAGAAATGTTGTATTGCTCAGGAAATTCAGCAGCAGTGAGTATATTCGACTCCATGCTGCTTTTGACTACATAAAAGCTAAATGTCGTTTGATTTGTTGTGAATAAATTCAGCTCTGATTGGTCAGTGACAAGTGGCAGCCGCTGAGAGATAAAATATTTTTATCTTATGTGGTGTGAACTGCAAGCAGTCGTGCACAACATAGCAGCAGGATTCTCGTGAACAAGCTTGGAAAACAGCACCGTTTCAACAGATGCCTCGGTTTTGCCACATGCCGCCTCTCTCATTGAAAATGAATAGGGAATGTCTGCAGTGACCGTCTGCTGCATTCAAAACAGCCTGGGACTCAAAACCCAGCTGCAAGATTGTACAATTTGGGGGGTCAATCTAGTTCCTTGATTTGCATAATTTATTTTGTAAATCAGGTGCTAAAAACAACACAAACAGCCTAAACAAATAAAGTGTCTATGTAATTCATTCTTAGTTAATTACCCTTTACTTTCCTAACTTTTAAAGAACAAAACAATAACAACTAGGTTCCCAGGAAGGTAGAGAAATGGAGGCTGCCATCTTTGCTCAAGGGCGCTCAGTTCCGGGATAGGGTGTCATGTGACTGATTACCCATCAACGGGAATAGATAGGGAAAAGTATAAACACATTTCCTGTTCTGACATGTTGACAGCTGATCAGTCCTGTAGCATTGATGGTTTTGACACCTTAAAGTTTTTTTAAACCCAAAACCCATTCTGAAGTATAAAATCACTAATGCATGCCCTCTTGTGGCTTGGTGCTTTAGAAACAGTTTTCCTAGCAATACGATAGTTTAGAAAAAGTTTAAAAAAGAATCAGTGCTTGGTTAAATGCCTTGGTCACCTTGAATATTCTGATTTGCACATTTGGGTCTAAATAACTAAGCGGAGTTACTATTACTCCATAGTTACACAAGTACAAACACTTACCAACAGCAGGTGCATCATACTCATCACCCAGCAGGATCTCTGGGGCAGAGTAAGCCAGTGAGCCACAGCTGGTGGTAAGCTTCTTTCCAGGCTGAAACTTATTGCTGAAGCCAAAGTCAGTGAGCTTGACGAGGCCCTGTTTCTCAAAGAACACCACGTTCTCTGGCTTCAGGTCACGGTGAACAACATGCAGACGGTGACAGTATGAGATGGCATGCACGATCTGGGCAAAATATTTCTTCGCCAGCTCCTCATTCAGTCCCTCCTCATGCTTCATGATGTAATCGAACATGTCGCCTCCGTCGCCAAGCTCCAAGATCAGGTAGAGCTTGGTCTGCGTGTCAATGACCTCATAGAGCCGAACGATATTGGGGTGCTGGACCAGTTTCATACAGCGGACTTCCTGGAAGAGGTGGCCAGTCGCGGCCATGTCAAGCTTGGTCTTGTCGATCACCTTTACCGCCACTTTCTCGCCAGTGAAGACGTGCCGCGCTAGTTTAACCACGGCAAAATGGCCACGACCGAGTGTCTTGTCCAGGTCGTACAGTCCGGCAATCTTACCGTCATACCCACGTTTGATTCCTGCCATGATTGCTTGTCCTCCGGTGAGACGGAAAGGGGGAGTTGCCCCTGGGGTAGGGGTGGGGCTTAAACCGGAGGGAAAATCCAGCCTACTTCAGCACATTGGCTGGTAACAGCAAACCCATGATGGCAGGTTCCTGTTAATCAGAGAGATAAAAATAAAACAATCAGTCATTACAAAATAATCAGCCATAAATCAATGTCATAATTTTTTATTTACATTGATTACAGTTTATCTTGATATCACTTTGGCCCTCTTCACAATCTAAGTGGGCCAATGGCCATTGCAATTACAGTAAAAATTTTAGCTCTCAAGCTAAACAACACGGTTTATTTTGGTCATGCAAATGCATAAGTGCCATTCTTACAGGATTTTTTAAGGAATGTGCATGAACAGATATCAAACATCATAGAATGGAAACCAACAACAAGTCAACATAGTGGAAAGAATTCAACATTTCTAGATGAACAGTGAGAAAAACAAATACAAATGTATAAACTATACCAATTTATATACACCAATACAAATCAATGCCTTGTACGTTCGCATACATGCACTCGCACTCGTTCTGAGAAGAAATCATGGCATCTGTGCTTCTAAAGCAAAGCCAAGTTATATTAAAAGGCAATACTTGTGATATTTTTATTATTATTGAATTATACTCTATTTAGTTTCAGTTCTTGTTGAAGTCATGCAAACAAATGGACGAGGATCTGCTTTTATTTGTGGAAAGAAACTGCAAAACGAACTCAGAAGCTGATCAGACCAGTGTTTGTGAAATCTCTGAATGCTGACAGAGCACATTTTAAAAGCAAACATTCACCAATGGTTTTTCTGAATAATAACATGTGAAATGATAAAATGATAGCCTTTATGTAGACTCAGAGTTTATGTATGCACATTACCCTCATGCCATCAGTATTGGTTTCTATGTAAACTCTGGGTGAGAGCAAATATTTTTGCTCTAATTTTTCAATCTTTTTTTTGTTTTCAATATTTAACAATGCATATTGTTCATATAATTTTTGTCCCAAAAAAAAGCATAGATTTAGTCATCTTATTTTGAAACTGTTCTTGGTAACGTTTTTAAATAAAACTAATTATAAATTTCACATCACACATGTGATTTTTAACATGCATATTAATTTATGAGTAATTGGGTACTTGTTATTTTTATAGGTTTAAGTACTCTACTATAAAATTACTCAAAAATGCCCATCCCTAGTTTGTACCTTGTGCAAATCCTGGAGTTTTACGTAAGAGGAAAACCCCACTATTGCAGCTAGAGCTGGCCAATTTTTTAGATTAATTTGAATTTACGTTTTTGACACCATTTAATTTTTTTAAATCATAAAATCGAGGTATTGCATGAAATATTAGCAGACTGTAGTTGGATAAACTGTCAATCTACAAATGGCTGAATATAAAAGATAAAAACAAATGTTCACAGCACTTGATGTGTGGAAATATGCGCGGATGCATACTCCAACGTAAGCGCTGCGTG
Source organism: Xyrauchen texanus (assembly GCF_025860055.1). Classification (NCBI taxonomy): domain Eukaryota; kingdom Metazoa; phylum Chordata; class Actinopteri; order Cypriniformes; family Catostomidae; genus Xyrauchen; species Xyrauchen texanus. The sequence goes on along the minus strand of NC_068292.1, from coordinate 14,849,054 downwards.
ATCACAGCACTGACAGACGTCATTTTTTTAAACGGAGCTTTTTGTTTCTTGCGTTTTCAAATACACTGAATTTTTAATGATATCTGGACTCTATTTGCAGGCATTTATGGTTATACATACAAATAGACTGATATACTAAAAATACTTTCTAGATAAATTACTATTTCTAGATATAAGATAACTTTCTAGATGGACGTTGTTTAGATAAAAATAATAACTAAATTGGCTTTGAGGTATTTTTTTGTTGTCTTATTTTATACTATTATTTCTGAACATCAGTGTTATTTTAAATAAATTAGATTTTATTTATTTTACTTTTATGCTGTTGACAACTTTGTGTGTTGGACTTTTTTGTGCATTTCTTTTATACACCTTTGTTTTCTATAATGAAAAAACATTATAGAAAAAGATTTTTCTAATCAGGTTGTCTGGCATTCTAATAAGGAACATGTTATTTGAATCATGTTGGAGTTACTTATTGAAAAATAACTTTAAATGTAGGAAAATCGTAAATCGTCCTTAAGTTTTTTTTAAAATTAGATAGAATTTTTTTGCTATATCACCCAGCCCTAATTGCAGCACGGATTGCAATGGAAACAAACACAGCAACATCTCTGGAATACCTCGAAATAAAGCGACGCAACAGACATATATAGAAGTCTTCCACGTACTGTATGCTATGTTTGTTATTTACACAAGCATCAAAGGGAAATTACGTTGTGGTGAAGAAAGCTGCTTATTGAGCGAGCAAAATATATAGAGTAAAGTGAAAGCCGCTAACACAGCTCATGGTTATGCATACGCCGATTTTGAGCCTTAAAGGAATAGTTCACTCAAATATTTAAGTATGGTGATAATTTACCCTCAGGCCATCCAAAATGTCAATTACCTTCTTTCTTCATCAGAACAGGATTTAAGATTTTTAGGTGTATGGTCACCTTTTTTTGACAGTCCAAAAAGCATATTTAGGCAGCATCAAAGTAATCCACATGACATGACAGGAGATTAAGTAATGTCTTCTGAAGTTAATCGATACGTTTGTGTGAAAAACAATTTGCTTATTAAAATGCTTTTAACTTTAAATCTACGCTTCCACCAGCACTCTGTAGCTATGAATTGACGCTTGCGTGAAGTGCATTCCTCTGTGGTAAACAGAGCGGAACTTCTGAATTCTCGCGTGAACTCACCAACGTGATGATGTCACACAACAGCGACAGGACGCATTCTGTGTTTACAGGAAGCAATTTTTTTAAGTTAATAAAGTTTTAATTAGCGATTAGATTTTCACACAAAGTATCGATTCACTTCAGAAGACATTACTTGATCAGCGGGAGTCGTGTGGATTACTTTGATGCTGACTAAGTGTGCTTTTGGACTGTCAAAAATTGGTGCCCATTCACTTGCACTGGATGAAGCTAAAAACTTGGAATTTCCTAAAAATCTTAAATCCTTTTCAGATGAAGGAAGAAGGTCATATACATCTATGATGGCCTGAGGGTGAGCAAATTATCAGCAAATTTTCATTTTTGGGTGAACTATTCCTTTAAGCAGCTTTCTCAAAATAAACTGCTTTTTGGTGTCCATGTAAATGTGGTCACGATTTTTACCCAGCCTTAGTAGATAACAGTGAAAATCCGAATACTCCTTTAACATTACAGAGTAGTTGCACTGCCACGGGCATTCAACATGGAGCATAATAGATTTGTAATGATCTGTTCTTGTTCGTGAAAAATAAAAGCTACAAGTCTGGCTAGTAAGCTGGTGCTTCAAAGGAGTGGCTGCCTCCTAAAAGTGCTGATGCAATTTCAGTGGCATTAACCTCAGGTCAGCACTTAAGATGACTCCACTGCGAGCTACCATGATTTTCATATGTTGCTAACATCCTGTTTATTCTCCAAATCTCCAAGAATACTCTCACGTTACTCTTCAGAAAGGGATAAAGTCTAAAATTAATAAGGTTGCTCAACCACAAACTTGAAAGAAACACTATTATTATTATTATTATTAAGAATAAAGCTGGGTATTGACCAAAAGAAAAACAATTGTGGGCCTCCACAAGTCTGTACAAACAATAGTATGCAAGCATAAACAATCACACTGCTCAGGAAGGAGACGCATTCTGTTTCCTAGAGATAAACGTAATTTGGTGTGAAATGTGCAAATCAATCCCAGAACAACAGCAAAGGACCTTGTGAAGAAGCTGGAAGAAAGAGGCAGACAAGTATCTATATCTACAGTAAAACAAGTCCTATATTTAAAATGATAAAATTACCAATGTTTGTAGAACAGCATTCTTCACCTAAGAAATATTGCTAAATTACAGCACATGCTCTCTGTTGCTGATGCCAAAAAATTAATTAATGCGTTCATGACCTCAAGACTATTGTAATGCATTACTGGGAGGATGTCCAGCAAAATCAATAAATAAACTTAAATTGGTTAAAAATGCAGCAGCCAGAGTGCTGATGAGAATCAAGAAATATGATCATATTAGCCCCATTTTATCATTGTTACATTGGCTACCTGTTAAATTTCATATTAATTTAAAAATTCTGTTAACTACGTACAAAGCTTTGAATGGTCTAGCTCCGCAGTACTTAAGTGACCTTCTATTATGCTATATTCCATCATGTTCATTACGATTCTGGCCTGTTAATAGTTCCTAGAATATCAAAATCCACAAAAGGAGGTAGATCCTTTTCATATTTGGCTCCTAAACTATGGAATAGTCTCCCTAACACTGTTCGAGATGCAGACACACTCCCTCAGTTTAAGTTTAGACTAAAGACTCATCTATTTAGCCAGGCATATTCCTAATTTATCCTTCAAATAACAATTAGGAGGTTATAGTTTAGTCTGCCGGAACCAGAAACAGTGACCACGATCTATAATTTTGCAATAAATTGAATGACATCTATGCTTATATTATTTTATTTGTTTCCCTGTCTCAACCTCAGGAATCCTACCCTAAGATCACCAGACCTCAGGAAAGGACCAGCTTCATGTTGGACTCCACTGCTACGTGTCGCTGTTCGATGACTAAATGCAGCCAGTGCCAGCCAAACATCACTTCTGTCTATTAGGATGGACTTCAGAGGATGAACTGATGCCAACTCCAACCATAAGACATGGGATACTTCATATGCCATTGTCTGAACCTTGGATTTAGGATGGACCACACCGAACCTCACCGAAATTGCCTGTGATGCACCTCACTGATCTCTGCCAGCATCACCTCAGTCTAATGATGGACTACACTCTTATAATGGAATACATAGACTATCAATTGCCAACAAAAGCCTTCATCAGCCAATTAACAAGGACAATTGCATCTATGTGAACTTCTGCAGTTAATCCAGGATGAACTTCAAAAGGCATTAATCATTAATCTTACAGTTCATACTAAATCTTTTTTAGATTTAGTTTTAACACTGTTTAAAGTAACACTTAATTAGTTTAATCATTTTAAAGCATGACTTGCACTATACACAAGTAATATTTTCTTTATATTCATGATGTTAGCCAATAACTGGGGTTATTAATACAATTATTATTGAATTACTTATTTTTAAACACTATTAACAATCGTATTTTATCCAATTACACAATGATAATTCATCGACATTACAGACATTACAGTTTTATCTTCTGTTAATGCCTGATCTTCTGTAAAGCTGCTTTGAAACGATGTATGTTGTGAAAGGCGCTATACAAATAAAATTGACTTGACTTGCAACGTTTTGATTTGTTGAATTTTGTGTATTTCGTTCTTGATGGAGCCATACAAACCAACAAAATGCTTTTATTGTGCAAAGATACAAAAAACCCAGAAGCTTATCAGACCGGCGTGTGTGTGTGTGTGTGTGTAATCTCAAGATCACCTGCAAAGCGCATTTTATAAAAAGCCAATTTTCGTGACTTGATCCTCTGAATAATAACATGTGAAATGAATTTTTATTAATGCACTGCATATTGTTAATTCCAATTTCGGTTCGCACACATTGAATCTTGCATCGCAAGCAGGATTGCATGTTACCTGTGTCAGTCGCTTGCTTGGTCACGTGAGAAAAGTCGTGACTTTCTTTCACCGCAGTGCCACAGCAACAGGTGCTCTTGGCAAAGTATAAGATGATTGAGATCGCATCACAATCTTATCATGGATGTTGTTACACGATGGAACAGCTCAATGGAAATGCTGGAACGCTATCTAGAGCAACAAGCTGCTATAACGGCAGCCCTTGAGCACAGAGGTGTGCAAGAATGCCCATCAACCTCGATACTCTGGATAGCACCGACATCGGTGATGCCGAAGAAATAGTAAACCTTCTTAAACCGCTAAAAAAAGGCCACCACTGTCCTGTCTGATGAAAAGAGCGTCACCCTGTCCCTCATTGTGCCCTTGAAATCCATGATTGAACAGAGCATGACACTGGACGAGAAATACTCTGCAACTATAGCCAACATGAAGACAGCCATCCTGCAAAACCTCTCAAGCGTATACACAGAGGAACAGGATTATCTGCAAGAGAGTACTGCCTTGGACCCCAGATTTTGATCGTTACCCCACTTACTCCCTGAACAACATGAAGAGGTTTTCCTCCGGTTGAACAATTCGAACCAATTACAGCAGGTATGTATGCATTAGTAATTGTTTGAGAACCTGTGTATTTGCATTTGTGTGCTTGTTTGTCACTCCATTTGCATGTTGGTGTACTGTAACTTTAACCTAAACAAACCCACAAGCGGTTTGTGTTGAACTTACTTGAACAGAACACTTTGTTTTAATGTTTTGTTTTTAATTTTTGCACCTTTACTGCTTTAAGAATTTCTCTATTAGGTTTGAGCTATCTTAATTCTAATTCCATGTTAAAATTCAGTTTTATTGTTCAGTGACACACCTAGACAATTGTTAATTTACATACAGAAGGTTAAAATACAACAAAGAAAGTTATTGAAAATGATTAATGCTTTGGAAATAAATCTGTTATTTGAATTTCAGTTTCATTTTTTAATTTTGTTCAAAATATTGTGACACGTATTGTATTGTGAACCCAGTATCGTGATACGAATCGTAAGCTGAGTGTATCGTTACAGCCCTACTAATGACTATGTTGTCATTATAAACAGCTGATCATTTCTGATATTAATAACCAAGCTCATATTCAAGTGGTGAGAATACTGAGGATAATATTTGTGTATGCACTTATAAAATCTGGATTTTTTCCAAACAAGAAGGCCCAGATGCTTCAAACCCAGCTGTATACAGCCGAGGTGGAAAATTAACAAAGCCACAGACAAAACACAAAACAGCATTTCAGATTTCAGCTTGGCCAACAGTGCAGCCTAAATAAATCATATCTCACTTTAATGTCCAATACTGGCTGGCCACCAATTACAAAGCTGCTGTAATGGATTCACATGACCCCAGCTGCACAGTGAACACTACCTTGAATATTCAATGCCAGAACACTTAAATCTGAATACAATTATAAGCTTAGTACACACCAGCAGCTCCACCTTTTTTGAGAACTCCTGCTACAAAAGCACATCAGCAAAAATCTACCAGTATATGGCTGTTCATGAATGTCCTGTAACTGTTGTGTAATGTACAGTCTCTCTGATTATAGAAGTGAGGACAGGGTTAAGGACTAAGCCTTGTGATTAAGTCTTTCTCTCAGCTTTACATCACTAGACCACAGCATGGTTAGTTTCTACATATTAAGGCCTTTTCACACTGGAGGCCACAATTACGTGAAGCGTTAGTGTGAAGCGGATCGCCCTTTCATGGCCCTTTCACAACAAAAACAAAAAAAAAGACATTGCGAATGATCGCAGTTAGCATATTCACACCTTTAAAATAGGTGACACTAATCAACTATCAATTTTACCCCGGTATGGTAGGTAGATCAGCCACAACATTAAAACCACCTGGCTAATGTTGTGTAGGTCCCCCTCGTGCCGCCAAAACAGCTCTGAACAATCGGGGCATGGACTCCACATGACCTCTGAAGGTGTGGTATCTGGCACAAAGCAGCAGATACTTTAAATTCTATAAGTAGATAGATGCTCATACATGCTCAATCACATTGAGATCTGGGGAATTTGGACACCAAGTCAACCAACACCTTGTTGTCATGTTCATCAAACCATTCCTAAACAATTGTTGCAGGGCGCATTATCTTGTTGAAAGAGGTGACTGCCATCAGGGAATACCGTTGCCATGAAGGGGTGTACATGGTCTGCAACAGGGAGGTGGTACGTGTCACATCCATATGAATGCCAGGGCCCAAGGTTTCCCAGCAGGGCATTGCCCAGAGCACCACACTGCCTCTGCAGTCCTGCCTTCTTCACAGAATGAATCCTGCTGCCATCTCTTCCCCAGGAAGACAAACACCAGGCAGGCCACATGATCTAAAAGAAAATGTGATTCTTCAGACCAGGCCACCTTCTTCCATTGCTCCATGGTCCAGTTCTGATGCTTACGTGCCCATTGTAGGTGCTTTCGGCAGGTGGACAGGGTACAACATGGGCACTCTGACAAGTCTGCAGCTACGCAGCCCCATATGCAGCAAGCTGCAATGCACTGTGTGTTCTGACACCTTTCTATCATGGCCAGCATTAAGTTTTTCAGCAATTTGTGCTTCAGTAGCTCTTCTGCGGGATCGTACCAGATGGGTTAGACTTCGCTCCCCACGTGCATCAATGAGCCTTACTTTACTTGCATTATAAGGATCTGACCAGTGGTGAATTCTCAGTGCCAGCAACTAACATATTACTAATATGTTAGTTGAAAAACTAAAATATTTTATATCCTTTCATTCTCAATCACTTTTTTTCATATATTTATAATCGCTTTCCACTTTTAATTAATCTACAAACAAATAGAGAAAAACTAAAAGTTTGGTGGAAAAACTAAAAGTTTTTCTAGTCAGAATTTATTCCTTGATGCTTACAGGCAAAGTGTGACAACTGTTTCACAAATTGCATGCCTGAATCCGAAGCATGAGTTTGAGCTCCACCCCGTCAAGCCTTCAGAATTTCTTCAGAATCCCTCAACAGTGCAAATGAATGAGCAACTAAAGTCAGTTTGTCAGATTCATCAGCCAATCAGTTTGAATTATTTGTTCTTGGTGGGTGTGATCTTAAGGATATATCATGTTCAAGGCCTTCAAGCTGGCCTTGAGTGATGCAATCATGCTTTAAGTGATGTACGTAATTCAAGAGCATAAAGCGTAAGATCAAGATGTCTGACGAATCAGCTGTCATCACTAATGGTATAGTTGAGAAAGAGATATGGATTTACAAACACGAGATGTTCTGCATGACCGTGTGAATGCTTCATTTATTAAACAGGAAAGGAGGACTGATTTTCACTTCAAGAAAATTGGTAAGTGTTTTTTGATTGTTATAGCATCATCAGGAGTTTTCTAAGTGTAAATTAGTCTGCTTGAGCACTCAGTGTCGGATCAAGTTTTGAAAAATAGTACTGCGTTCCATTCAACTCGGAAAGTTGGACTTTACAACTTCCTACTAGGAAAAGTGCATCAAGCAGCAATATCCCACATCCAACTTGAATGGAACGCAGAATAACCGTGTACCCTGACAAAACGACATTTATTGCAAGCAACATTTAAATCGCAAATATTATTAGACAGATTTTTCCAGGTATTATAGACCTCCCTGGTAGATTCATATGAAAAATAATGATTTTTGAATGTCTGTTTGGGAGACGTTAATATCACACAAAAAAAGTAATGCTGCAGTTAACATTAGGCTTGCTTGAGCATTAAGTGTCGTTTAAAGGTCTGGCTTTCATGCGTGGATGTGTTTTTAAAATGTAAATTGGTATTATTAGTTAGCTGTAACATAATGTATGATGCCCAAAGGCATAGTGTCTTATTCATTGTGAAACTGTGTTTTCTTAATAGCATGATTTGCACTGAAGGCCTAGACCAGGGGTGCCCAATACGACGATCGCGATCTACCAGTCGATCGCAAAGGCAATGCTGGTAGATCGCACAAAATTTTTATGTACTTTCGTTAAATTTTAATAAAAATAAATATCATGCCTTTCCTTCTTTTAGTTTCTGTCTGACTTGCACTTGACAAGTAAATATTGACCAGGCGTGATTTTTGTTTATTCAGTTGCCATTTCAACTAGGTTTGCGCATACGCGCCATCCAAGGGCTTCTGAGAACAGAGCGCGAAATTGCGATGCTACTGCCCGGATTAGGCAAAACTGTCTGATTCCATTCAGTGCAAGTCATCAGAATAAGGTAAATGCCCTGGCTATTGTAATCTATTGTGCTGCAGTTGTTTTGGGTTTAGTTTTAAAGTGAGTGATATCAACATTGAACATTATTATATATTTTTTTTATTAAATAGAAGATGAATTCCATGTAGGGATACATGGAGTAGTCCCAACAAGCATTTTCTATTTTTAAATGAGTGTTTTTTTAGTTGGTAGACCTCGGCTACTCAGACCACATCTCTGTTATGTTAATTCCAGCATACAGACCGCTCGTCAGATGCACAAAACCGCTTCAGAAGCAGGTGAAAACCTGGCCAGCAGGAGCATCTCTGCTCTTCAGGACTGTTTTGAGTGTACTGACTGGCACATGTTCAGGGAGGCTGCAACATATGGGGATTCTACCAACTTGGAGGAATACACAGCATCAGTGACCAGCTACATCAGCAAGTACATTGATGATGTCACTTTCTCCAAGACCATCACCACACGCTCCAACCAGAAGCCGTGGATGACTGCGGAGGTGCGCACGCTGCTGAGGTCCCGAGACTCCGCCTTCAGAGCAGGCAATAATGCAGCCCTAAGAACAGCTAGGGCCAAACTGTCACGGGCAATCAGAGAGGCAAAGCGCGCACACGCCCAGAGAATCCACAGTCACTTCCAGGACAGCGGTGACACAAGGCGCATGTGGCATGGCATCCAGGCCATCACCAACTACAGGACAACATCAGTTGCCTGTGACAAAGATGCCTCCCTTCCAGATGCGCTGAACGACTTCTATGCTCGGTTTGAAGTGCAGAACGACGTGATGGCGAGGAAGACCACGCCTCCTCCCAACGACCAGGTGCTCTGTCTTACCACGGCAGATGTGAGGAAAACTCTACGTAGAGTCAACCCACGGAAGGCTGCTGGACCAGACAACATTCCTGGCAGAGTGCTCAGAGGATGTGCAGACCAGCTAGCAGATGTTCTTACCGACATCTTCAACATCTCTCTGAGCAGCGCGCTGCTCCAACGTGCTTCAAGGCCACCACCATCATCCCCATGCCAAAGAAGTCTTCAGTGTCTTGCCTCAACGACTACCGTCCCGTCACACTTACACCCATCATCATGAAGTGCTTCGAGAGGCTCGTCATGAGGCACATAAAGAGCCAGCTGCCCCCCTCACTAGACCCACTGCAGTTTGTGTACCGTTCAAACCGTTCAACGGACAATGCCATCGCCACAACCCTCCATCTGGCCCTCACCCACCTAGACAATAAGGACTCATACGTTCGAATGCTGTTCATAGATTTCAGCTCAGCATTCTACACAATCATTCCCCAGCACCTGATTGGAAAGCTGAACCTGCTAGACCTGGACACCTCCCTCTGCAACTGGATCCTGGACTTCCTGACTGGGAGACCTCAGTCAGTCCGGATCGGGAACAGCATCTCCACCACCACCACACTGAGCACTGGGGCCCCCCAGGGCTGTGTGCTCAGTCCACTGCTGTTCACTCTGCTGACTCACGACTTTGCAGCAATGCACAGCTCGAACCACATCGTCAAGTTCGCCGATGACACGACCGTGGTGGGTCTCATCAGCAAGAACGACGAGTCACCATACAGAGAGGAGGTGCAGCGGCTGACGGACTGGTGTAGAGCCAACAATCTGTCTCTGAATGTGGACAAAACAAAAGAGATGGTTGTTGACTTTAGGAGAGCACAAGGTGAACACACTCTGCTGAACATCGACGGCTCCTCTGTGGAGATCATCAAGAGCACCAAATTCCTTGGTGTTCACCTGGCGGAGAACCTCACCTGGTCCCTCAACACCAGCTCTATCACCAAGAAAGCCCAGCAGCGTCTCTACTTTCTTCGAAGGCTGAGGAAAGCACATCTCCCACCCCCCATCCTCACTACATTCTATAGAGGGACTATTGAGAGCATCCTGAGCAGCTGCATCACTGCCTGGTTTGGGACTTGCACCGTTTCGGACCGCAAAGCCCTGCAGAGGATAGTGAGGACAGCTGAGAAGATCATTGGGGTCTCTCTTCCCTCCATCAAAGACATTTACAAAAAAACACTGTATCCGCAAAGCAACCAGCATTGTGGACGACCCCACACACCGCTCACACAAACTCTTTACCCTCCTGCCGTCTGGCAAGAGGTACCGAAGCATTCGGGCCCTCACGGCCAGACTGTGTAACAGCTTCTTACCCCCAGCCATCAGACTCCTCAATACTCAGAGACTGGTTTGACACACACACACACACACACACACACACACACACACACACACGTGTCCTGAGTTGCACTTTAATTACTGTCACTTTATAACTGTCTGCTACCCCAATAACTGCTATGTGCATAGATCACTATCTCATAGTATGTTATGTTTACGTTGTTTTTTTTTTTAGAAACTGTCATCTTTTTGCATTACTGTGTACTGGTCGGCGCTGCACTTTTTTCAAAATAATCGCAATATGACTTTTTGTCCAAATTGAATTAAATACTTTTATAAATGGAAAAAAAAATAATAATTAAAAAATGTATATATGTATATATATATATATATATATATATATATATATATATATATATATATTTTTAATTCAG
>NC_068292.1:14690706-14833206 GCF_025860055.1 Xyrauchen texanus | reverse complement strand
CAGTGACTGATATATAATTGTATTTCTGTCTCCATGTACCATTTAATACGTTCACCATGTACAGTTATGATAACAATTAACTGAAATTCTCAAGATGTGTTTCGTTTTATTTCATTTTATTTAATTCATATGTGCGCTGTCAAATATGCTATGATGTTCTCGCGATAAGTCACGACTGTTCACGTCAGACTGATTATCAGTGAAAAATATCTCGCGAGGTTTTGTCCTCCCTCCCTCTGCTGTGGGTGGAGACTTCTCCCGCAGCTGGTTGAACGTATGCAGAATACGCGTGACTGGGTCATATTTACTCCACGTAACGATACAATTAAAGCGAAACGGTGTCACTTAATCACAGTGGTGAATGAAAACGTAGCGTATTACGTGCGATAACCCTGGAAACGCAGCGTTTGGTCGCTGCAAAGTTGTAAATGATCATTGGCACTGGTTTGCTGGAGCTGCTGTTGAAACATTGTGTATCCGCAGTGAATTCACATCACCTCGTCCTTTTTCACCTATTACCACAGGTATGATATTAATTTGCTTTTTGCATGGGGTTTGTGATACATCAGTGTCTGTTTTAGGAACTTGCTGCTGCAGAAAGTTTTCCCCCCTCAAGATCTGTCCTCGTGAAAACATAGACGCTCTCTTCTTGACTTCAATATGTTGTCAAATCATCCACACAATCAAGCGACATTAAACCATAAAGCATGTTGTGGTTTGGTCTCTTTACTAAAACAAAAGAAATGCATTGCATCAGATAAATAACGGGAATATTTTTCATTTGTTATTTGCTACCTGTTGTGTTGTATCATGAGGTAGCTCAGGAGTATTCACGTGTTTCATTAGCCATATATTGTATACTGCTTTAATTTGTGCATTTAAGAGTGCTCCTATTCTAATTATCTGTAGTCAGACTAGACAGATGTGCAAAAAACACAAAGTGAATATTATAGCAGCTTGTCATTGCTGAATCAGTGTGAAGAGCTGACACCAGGAATGTAAGAGGATGCACAACTGAAGGACAAAATCTGGACCAGAACACTGGATTTGATGCTGTTATGAATAAGAAAAGAAAGTCAAAAAGGATTTGATATCTGTTATGAATAAGATCAGAATCGTCATGCCCATTCAAACTGCACATGCCCCTTCACATTTGAGTCAAGTTGATTTTAAATGCAACATCCAGGAAAAAAGAATGTATATAGTTTTGAAAATTAAGATGCACAAAAAGGTGTTAGTCTAAAACACTGTGATAGAAATCACACATTCACATTTCCAGATTTGGTGACTGTAAGTCTTTTACTCTAAACAAAAACGTTACATCTGGACTTTACTGTTTCACGCCTCTCTATATACAACTACCAAGTAGTTAAAGTGTTTTTTGGCCATGTCTTATATTGTCTAGGTCACCAAGTAAGCCAAGACTGCCACTGGAACCCCTTCAAAAAGAAAAAAACAAAACAAAAAAAATTATGCATGATGCCCCAGAATAAGACTATTGCAAAAACATTACAAAAGCCTGCCTGCATTGAATGCTGTCACTTGAAGGTGCATAGAAAGTTGATCTAGGGTTTGTATTAAGTTAGAATATGTTATTATTTTTCCAGCTGAGCTGCCTGACTGACGGTTACACAGACAGTTGGAGGACAGGACGGCAAGGTTTCACTCTCAAAACTGCATAGACCAAGGGCTGGTTTCCCAAAAGCATCACAAGCTTAAGTTGATCGAAGAGACCATTGGCGCCAGTTGTCTCTGCAGTCAACTTAAGCTTGAAGTGCTTTTGGGAAACGCAGCCCAGGTATCACTAATCAGAAACAAGTACATCCTCACTCAATCTAAAACTCATTGAGCATGTTTACATGCACATTCTTACATGATAATGCTTAATAAGCTGACAGCATGTGTGGTCATGCTAACGCAATAAACTGCATTTATTTATCGGCGTAATGGCCATAAACGTCTACTGAATAAACCAGTCAGCACCGATAGATTTAGCTGATTTTGCGTGGCATGTAAACACATTAACCGGCTCATCCAAACTTTTGTTACCATTGTAGAATTCAAATCTTCTATCAAGGGTGTTTTTCCAAACTGTATTTTTGCGCCCTTGAAGGGCACTTCTGGAAGGGGATGCTACTTGAAGCGTCATTCCAAGCAAACTTAAGAAAGTAAAACATGTTTAAGTAAAACAAGGGCCCTTTCACAAGACTTAGTGAAGGGTACATTCAAACTGTAATGCCATGCTTCCGTCAGAGTGCTTAGGGATGATCACATTCCATTGGAATTCACCCAAAGTCTCAACTGAAGCCCCCACTGGCTCAGCTGACAGTTATTTTCAATGGCAACATAGAATGTAAACAAATGTTAGCCTAGGGTTTTGCTGTCTTACATTTTGGTCTTAAATTAGAACGATCAAATTTTTTATGCAACTGACTGAAAAAGATAAGACTACAATTTTAGACGATGAACTAGTAAGAGTAGTCTTAAACAGATGCAAATGGCCCTAGGCCTATTAATTCTTCTAACTGTTGTAGATTTAAGGGTTTCTGCCTGTTATATGCGTAATCTTGTCAGTTTACACAAAATCACAGAATAAGGTGTTCAGTTCCTGGTCTTCGTGAACGACTCATTAATGCATACTATTCCAAAGAAAATAAATGTTTTTTTTCTCTCTGTAATCTTTTATCCAAATTTAATATCTTGCTCAACCTCTGAACCAACTTTGCTTTTAGCTGTCGTTATCAAGCCCTCTTATTTTTCAGCTGCTTCCCTCCTGTCACTTTATAGGCTTTATTCTGACATAGAAAATGACCACTTTTCATGATCAATTCCCTATAAATCAAATCCAGTCATGCCATATTTTACTTCCAAATATCCTGTTTTACAAGGAATATTTTCATTTTGTTGCAGAAGTAAAATAGGTTGCGACTGCCTTGTTGACTAAATCTTTGCTTGCATTGTATCCAACAGTATTTGGTTGCTTGCTTCTGAAATGTAAATTGTGTACTGATTACAAATTATGTAACTAAAATTAATAAGTACCCTAATCTTATAAATTAAGTTTTTAGGTAATATAATATTTAACAGACTTACTTATGGGCACCAATTTTAAATTGTAATCCATACAAAGTAACTTATCTGATTGCACACATTTAAAATGTAATGTTGTAATCTAATTTTAAGCACTTGATTTTTGTAATATGATTAAGTAATCCATGGTACATGAAGTCCGTACTTCCCAACACTGCCGACAGACATAACAAAATACAAACGCATTTAATTACTCTAAAAAAGTAATGATCGTTTTTGTCATCAAAGAGCATCAGCAGAAGTTATTCTGATTGTTCTTCCTATATATGTTTATGTTGGAACTAAAATCATGCAAAGAAGAGGGAAAAACACGCTTGCCTCCATTTTCATAGGCGCACTCGTATGCATGTTGCTGCTTTTTTGTTTTGCACCCTGTCCTTCTCCTGCTCCAGTGTTTTGTCATTTTGCCGTCCTCAAACCAGCTATGTAGAGTCTTTCTCCCAGGAGGCAGCTGGCATTGTTTCTTGTAACCCCACTCTAAAAGGCTCTTTCAGACCCATTCTTCATCTGAACAGAGGGATGCTGAAGACGTCTGCCTGCTTCAGTGCTCTCTGTATCAATCAGCATGAAGCTTATTAAGGTTAATATCTCTTGGTGGAAACAGGAACATACTTCCCCTTCTGAGGATGGCTGGATATTGTGTGGACAACATAATTAGAAGTAACCGTTATTACTGTCTAATTAATGCTGAATTGTGTTATTTTCTCAATGTTAAAATACTTGCTCTTGTTTAATATGCAGAGATATACGGAAGAGGATTAGGGCCAAGCAATAATAAAAAAAAAATAAAGCCATCTCGAGATTAAAGTCGTTAAATTTCGAGAAAAAAGTCGAAATACAATCTTGAGAATAAACTCATTAAATATCGAGATTAAAGTCCTTATAATGCGAGATTAAACTCGTTAAATTTCGAGAAAAAAGTGGAAATACAATCTTGAGAATAAACTCATTAAATATCGAGAATAAAGTCGTTGTGTTTCGAGAAAAAACTCGTTAAGTTTAATCTCGCATTATAATGACTTTATTCTCGATATTTAATGAGTTTATTCTCAAGATTGTATTTTGACTTTTTTCTCGAAATTTAACGAGTTTAATCTCGCATTATAATGACTTTAATCTCGATATTTAATGAGTTTATTCTCAAGATTGTATTTCCACTTTTTTCTCGAAATTTAACGAGTTTAATCTCGATATTTAATGAGTTTATTCTCAAGATTGTATTTCGGCTTTTTTCTCGAAATTTAACGAGTTTAATCTCGCATTATAATGACTTTATTCTCGAGATGGTTTTATTTTTTTATTATTGCTTGGCCCTAATCCTCTTCCGTAGAGATGACTATAAGACAAGCAAGTCAAAAAGTGTACACACTGCAGATCTGTGAATCAATACTTTGCTCTGATTATTTGAGCAGTCTGACAGAGCGACATTGACCCAACCAATGGTATTAGTTGAAGCGGGATCTGTTTGTCCACCTATGGAAGAGGGTTCAGGAAAACCTTTTCAAAATAAGCTGAATAGAATGGAACAGTCTGTTCCGGAAGTAAAAATCCCATTCATTGTTTCCATAGGGGAATTGATTATAAACGATAACTTATAAACCTTTGAAACAAACTTACCATGGGCTCTTAGTTTGTTATTCTATAGTATATGCTTCTGCTGAACCATTCATTCCATGTGATTGTAACTTAATTTAAAAAAAATAGTTTATTAATAGTGGAATTCATGGTAAAGAACTACACTATCCATGATCCTAATCAACTAATCACAGCATAATAAATCTATATATAAATGTACACTTTCACTTCCACATTCTTCTTTTGTTGGTATCGCCACCTACTGGTCAAAGGTGGAGATTTATTTAAAAAAAGTACTTAAATAATTATCTGTTTCTCACCCATACCTATCATATTGCTTCTAAATATATAGACTTAACCACTGGAGTTCTATGGGTTACTTTTATGCTCCCTATATGTGATATTTGGAGATTCAAATATCATGCCACAATTCACTTGAATTGAATGGACCAACAGAGCTGAGATTCTTATAAAAATATCTTTATTTGTGTTCTGCTGAAAGGCCTTTTCAGATCACTGTCGAATGCCCATTTCCCATAGAAAGCGAAGCGAATGACCACCATTAGCACATTCACGCCCTTTACAACAGGTGGTACTAATCGAAAACCAATATTACCCTGGTACTGTAGGTGGCTCAGCGAACCTTTGAGCTGGTCAGCCTTCTGCTTAAGACAGATGATAAAAAGAGGTACTTGACAAATAGATTGAAAAAAGAAAACTGATTTCTCTACAAGCTGCAGCAGTGATGAAGAGTTTGATGCAGAGTTGCTCAACGAGAAAGAAAGCATCCGAGACACTTCACAAACGATTTCAGTTCACCTGCTGGACAACTTGTACACAGTCTGAGAGGTGCTTAGAAAGAATTGAATGTAAAAATAATTTGAAATAAGAGTGATTATATGCCACTACCATACATGTGATTTTTTTCACAGAGAAATGCACACATATAATGATTGTTGTAAAAGATGTTGTCCATTTGAACTACTGATTGTATCTTAGTCCATGTTTGTATAAATTTGCTCAAAACATGTTACTAATAAAATGTAATTGCATTTAAACTGCCAAAGAGTCAAGAAATACACCCTCACCCAACAAAACCATCTTCAGTCTGACTCAGATACTTTAATACTTGCCAATGACAGCTGTTAATGACTATTAACAATTGCACAGAAATAACAGTTTTGAGGAGACAATACCACATTTTTGGTATACAAAGGCATTTTGATACAAAGATACAGTGCACTGCAAGTCACTAATTGTATTCATATTTGCCGAAATAAACCCCCACTTAAGATCTGTATCATCAGTTGTTTATTAAAAAAGGTGATTCAAAGGCAAATATTCTGTGACATATGTTATATTAGCGATAGCCACAGTTTTCCTGAGCAACCACTGGGCTGCGCCATGATAATTCTAATTGCCTGTAGTCTGTATCTGGTCTCGAGACACAATGTAAAAACTACTGAAATGAGAAATTCAGACAGAGAACAACAACCATTTAAGTGTTATTTGGAGTAAAAATGTATTTCAGGCTGAACTTGTACCGTTGTTGCCTGTCATAACAACTCAAAGTCGTTGGACCATCGCTTCATGACATCTACATACTCAGATGAGGCACTATAAAAAAAAACTGGTCATATCGACTCTTAAGTATCGGCACTTTAAAACCACATGTTTTTTTAAATGTTTACAACTTCAAACATCACATTACCCGCTAAGATTATATGCCGATACAAGCGAAAATACTGGAGACCGGAAATTGAAAACAGGCAAACTGTGGAACAATTCCATGTTCAGGAAAAAGGTGGATAAGAGAACGTAAGATTAAATGCAAAGGAAAAAGTACAGCAATATATAAAGGTAATCCATGTAAGATCAGAGAGCTTTTTAAATGGGATGCAAGGTAGTGATGCAGCAATATCATTTACATATAAAGAGAACACATAGGAGAAAAAACTCTTTCTGTTTTTAAGGCATTTAATGCAAATGAAACACATGTCCTCGCTGCTTCAGCGCTTAATGTCAGTGGTCAAAACAGCTCCTGACACATGATCCACAGCTAAAATTGTATTGCTCAGGGTATTTCTTCACTGGGTGAAGAAAAAATATTAAACGCACTCACCATAAAAAAAAAGCTTCGCTTTGTCGGCACGCTATTTGTCGCGAACGTTCATTTCCAGGTGTGAAGAGCTCGTTAGGAATCCATCGTTACTGTAAAAAATAAAACGTTAAACGCGAAATCCCGTCGAAGGTTCGCGTTTGGTGTGCAACAGCCCGAAGAAAGAAAGTCATACACATCTTGGATGGCATGAGGGTGATTAAAAGATGACACAGTATTAATTTTTGGTTGAACTATTGTTTTTAATACACAGTGTTGTACCTTTTGTCTTTTTGTTCAGTTTTCAAATACTTTTTTGCTTTGAAAATCAAACTTTGTAATGTTGTGATTAACCTTGGCACCAGTTTGTTTATTTCATGGAATAGAATTCTTATAAAAGATTTTATTCTTAAGATTTTACATTGGCAGCCAAAAGTTTGGAATAATGTACAGATTTTGCTCTGATGGAAAGAAATTGGTAATTTTATTGACCAAAGTGGCATTTAACTGTCACAATGTATACATGAATGTATATTCACATTAATAATTAGAAAAATTACTATTATAATTTGAAAACATTTTGACAGCAGCAATGACAGCTTTGCAGATCCTTGACATACTAGCTGTCAGTTTGTACAGATACTCAGGTGACATTTCAAACCACACTGTCACGATTCCCTTGTTGTCTGCCCTGGGCTTCACTTGTCTTTGTCTAAAACTACACTTCCCAGTATCCCCGGCCCTCATCACTGCCAGCCCTGTGTCATTGTGCTCACCTGATTGTCGTCTGTCATCATCATGTCTCCAGTGTATATAAACCCTGTTTGTTCTCCATTCCCTTGTCAATCGTTGATGTATGTGGATGCCTGTTTCCGTGCTTGCCGTCCATGTGTACCCCGCCTGTTAACCCTTTGTATGTCTTCTGTGGTTTTGTTTTATTTCCCCATTGTGGGTATTTACTTTGTTCTTGTTTTGTCTGTTTAGTTTTACCCTGTTAAATAAAGAAACACAGCGCATAGATCCAACCCCTTGTCTGCCTCCTCCTGCACCGTAACAGAACGAAGTGTAGTTTTAGACAAAGACAAGTGAAGCCCAGGGCAGACAACAAGGGAATCGTGACACACACTTCCTGTAGCACTTGTCATAGATGTGGCTGTCTTGTCAGGCACTTCTCACGCACCTTACAGTCTAGCTGATCCCACAAAAGCTCAATGGGGTTAAGATCCATTACACTCTTTTCCAGTTATCTGTTGTCCAATATCTGTGATTCTTTGCCCACTCTAACCTTTCCTTTTTGATTTTCTGTTTCATAAGTGGCTTTTTCTTTGCAATTCTTTCCATAAGGCCTGCACCCCTGAGTCTTCTCTTTACTGCTGTGCATGAAACTGGTGTTGAGCAGGTAGAATTCAATGAAGCTGTCAGCTGAGGACATGTGATGCATCTATTTCTTTAAATTCTTTTTTAGAGAATTTAGCATGATTACTTAAGGATAATGTGTTGGAGTGATGGCTGCTGGAAATGGGGTCTGTCTAGATTTGATAAAAAATAACCTTTATTTAAACAGTGATGGTGCTGTTTTTTACATCAGTAATGTCCTGACTATACTTCGTGATCAGTTGGATGCCACTTTGTTGAATTAAAGTACCAATTTAATTCCAAAACAGCAAAATCTGTACATTATTCTAAACGTTTGGCCGCCAGTGTATATGTAAAACATTCATGTTATCCCTGACATTCCTGTACTCGATATAAGGTGCATATCAGATCTGTCTTCAGCTATACACAGAATTGTGCAATAAAGTCAAAGTTGGTTCATTCAACCCTACAAATAAAACAATTTAGTTGGAGAGGCAGAAAGACAAAGAGGTAGGTGATGCGGAGAGTCATAATGATTGTGTTTCTTCAGCCTGAGAGTTTTCTGTCGTGGGCAGGGAGCCAAACAGGGAATCACCTTGGCTGTCCTGAAGGGACTTGTCAGGGAAGAAAGCCACTGAGAGCAGTGTCTTTCCAGGAGCCTTATTAAAATGCATTAGAAGCACTAGGCTGCCTTTCCCCATCATTGTGGTGCTTATCATCCACACAGCAAACAACCCAGCTATACACAAGTGAGCTGGGCAAGCCCCATCAGTCAGACACATATTGCTACTCTTACACTCATTGGCCCATCCCCTCTGAAAATCATCTCTTGCATGACATCACCCCCAGCTTTCACACTTCATATACGCAATGCATTGGTGTAGTCTTACAAAAAAAAGCGGTTTACTGTTGTTTGTGGGGGGTCATAGTATTATGACATAATAGGGTGGCAATAAATCAAGGGACACACCAAAAAACTCCACTAATAGTGTTAAAATGACACATTTACCACAAATAAATATGTTAGTGAGTAATACTAAACTCTTAATTGTATGGGGGGTTGAAATACAATGATTTGGCACTTAAATGTCACTGAATTGTAGGAATATCTCTTATTTACTAACTCCTGCTCAAGACACTGCTTTACATTGAGAAACAGCATGGAAGGATGCAAAAATGAACGTTGCCTAAAATTTTATTCTGAACGCAATATTTTCCCTTAATTACAGGAAGATTCATTATTCTAAGGGACTTTTGGCAAAATATTGTAACACAGTGAAGGATGGGCAAGGAGGAGGCGAGAACCGGCTTGTCAACATAAATTATATTTTAATGAGAAACTCAAAAACACATAAACAAACACACATGACGGACATGTCCGTAATTCTCTCTCTCTCGAACAATCGTCACCGGCCGCCTTTATCCCTCGCGCGCCTCATCAGGCTGATTGGGGACCGGGCGCTGATATTCCGACCGGCCCCGCCCCCTCCGCTCCACACTCCTCCCGGCGTTATCTCAGGCCGGGTGCCACCGGCATGACGTACACCCCCCTATCCCTGGGGCGGGGTGTATCTTATGTCCGCGTGGTCATCCCCGCCTTCCTCGCCCTGGGAGGAGACAGGAGGGGAAGACAACAACAACAACAACAAAAAAAAACAAAATAGGCGAGGGAAAAGGCCAACACGGTGCGACAGGGAGAGAGAGAGGAGAGAGAGAAAAAGCTCACTCACCGGTTCTCTGATGTGGTCCTCGAACACTCCTCCACACTCAGGCGGACGACAGCCGCTCCAACACCGGGCGAACCGGAGTGAAACCGCCGACCCCAGCGGGTAGAACGCGCCTCCGCTTTTCTGGCGGCAAATGGGGACACTCCTCCGCCCCTGGCAGCGGCTCTACCGCCCGGGCGGTCGGAGAGTTTCTTCCCTCCTCCTCGCGGACGGGCGGTCTTCCCTCGACCCCTCCGCGTCTCTGGGGACGGCAGGGCACTCCTCCGCCCGGCAGCGGCTCCTCGCTCCAGGCGGTCGGGGTATCCAGTCCCCACTTGCCCCGCGGACGACGGCCGTATCCCGCGATCCGGGCGGTCGGGCTACTCCGTCCCCGGCAGATGGCAGCGGCGCTCCCTGGGTGGACGGCAGTGTCGAGGACTCTGCGACGGGCATCCCTCCTCCTTCCCGGTTTCGGCACCAATGTAACACAGTGAAGGATGGGCAAGGAGGAGGCGAGAACCGGCTTGTCAACATAAATTATATTTTAATGAGAAACTCAAAAACACATAAACAAACACACATGACGGACATGTCCGTAATTCTCTCTCTCTCGAACAATCGTCACCGGCCGCCTTTATCCCTCGCGCGCCTCATCAGGCTGATTGGGGACCGGGCGCGCGATATTCCGACCGGCCCCGCCCTCCTCCGCTCCACAAATATATTTTGCTTATTAATTTTACCTGATACTACTTCAGCATCCCCGCGACCCTGTACACAGGATAAGCGGTTGACGATGGATGGATGGATGGACTACTTCAGCATGAGGGTGGCTCTCTCTCTCTCTCTCTCTCTCTCTCTCTCTCTCGCTCTCGCTCTCGCTCTTTCGCTCCACTCCGTGCTAGCTATGATGTGTCCTCTAAGGGTAGGGGTATACCGAGCATCCTACTTTAACTGTGGTGCAGTCCTCTAATTCCATTAACTGACAGCAAACCTTGGAAATAAGCACCTTATGAGAGAATTTAAGCTTGAGGAACTCTTCCCATGACAGCTTGGACGGCAGGCAAGGAAAATTAGAAAGTAGAGAACTCGAACAATGCCTAGCCTGAAGATATCGAAAAAGGTGGGACTTTGGCAGCTTAAAGTCAAAGGTCATCGTAGTATAACTGTAAAAGGTGCCATCCTTAAAGAGGTCTCTAAAGCATTTCAGTCCTTTATCGCACCACACATTATATACAGGGTCCATACTCGAAGAAGGAAGTGAATGGTTCATAGCAACTGGCATTAATGAAGATGCAGAATTAAACTTGAAATGTTGCTTGAACTGGGACCATATCTTAAGAGTAAAGAGGACTACAAGGGGGTCGTGAGTAAAGCCTGCAATGAGGTAGAAGGACAGGAGTTCAACTCCAGCCGACACCAAGGAGCGGTTGACGAATTAAACCATGAATATTAGCCGACCAAAAATAAAACTTAAAATTGGGTAGAGACAGCCCACAACTGATTTTACAATTTTGAAGTAGTGATCTAAAAAAAAACGGCAAGAATAGGGGGATGCATAGAAATAAGAAGAGAAATTTTGGAAGAACATTAATTTTCACAAAGTTATATTTGGATATAATTGACAGGGTGCCCACAATAGAGTTACAAACATACAGCAATAAATTGTCAGCATAAAGAGACATTTTAACTTCAA
Source organism: Xyrauchen texanus (assembly GCF_025860055.1). NCBI lineage: Eukaryota > Metazoa > Chordata > Actinopteri > Cypriniformes > Catostomidae > Xyrauchen > Xyrauchen texanus. Next base: position 14,821,688 of record NC_068292.1, on the reverse strand, counting down.
TATTAGAGTGAGTGATTCCCTCAAATACTGAGGAGGACTGCAGAGCAATTGACAATGGCTCAATAGCCAAAGCGAACAGCATAGGGGAAAGAGGGCATCCCTGCCATGTTCCACGCCCTAATTTGAAATATTTGTGAAATATTTGAAATGACCATGAGTCATTTGTGTGCACAGATGCCAGATTTTGAGCATACAGGAGCTGAACCCATGAGATAAAGGCCTCCCCAAACAAAAATGTTCTAAGCACGGCCCAAAAAACGGCCACTCGATCCGATCAAATGCCTTTTCGGCATCTAAAGCAATTACCAACTCAGGAACAGTCAAGGTATGTTTAGAGTAAATTAGGTCAAAGAGGGTAAGGATGTTGAAAAACAGCTGTCTCCCTATAATGAAACCAATTTGCTCCTCTGATATTAAACCCAGGAGTATCTTTTCAAGATGAGTAGCCAAATCGTTTGCCAAAATCTTAGCATACACATTCTGTAACAACAGAGGTCTATACTGTATGAGCTACATAAAGTGGGATCTTTGTTAGTAATGAAATAGAAGCTTGAGAAAGTGTCTCTGGCAGAGAGCACTGCTCTAGAGACTCCTTATAGATGGATAAAATGAAAGGGAACAATTTATCCTAAAATTTCTTTAAAAACTCGTAGGGAAACCCATAAGAGCCAGGTGCTTTATTACTCTGCATAGTTCAAATTGGCTGTGTAATCAGGGGAGCATCAATATCACTAGAGACCCCTGGATCAATTACGGGGAATCTAACTCTTGAAGAAAACAAGCCATTTCGCTGGTATCAGTAGGAAATTCAGATTAATATAATGAAGAGTAGAATACCTTAAAAATGGCGTGAATGCCATCTGGATCAGATATTAATGCACCATGCTGTTCTTTGATCTGTGGGATCATGTGTGCGGCCACCCTCCTTCGGAGTTGGTGCGCTAAAAGACGGCTAGCCTTATCACCATACTTGTAGTACGAGCTGCATGACTGAAGTAATAATTGCTCTGCGTTCCCGGTTGTAATACAGTGCATCCAGAAAGTATTCACAACGCTTCACTTTTTCCACATTTTGTTATATTACAGCCTTATTCCAAAATGGATTAAATTCATTATTTTCCTCAAGATTCTACAAACAATAACCCATAATGACAACATGAAAGCCATTTGTTTGAAATCTTTGGAAATTTATAAAAAATAAAAAATGAAATAAATCACATGTACATAAGTATTCACAGCCTTTGCTCAATACTTTGTTGAAGCACCTTTGGCACCAATTACAGCACCAAGTCTTTTTGAGAATGATTCTACAAGCTTGGCACACCTATTTTTGGGCAGTTTCTCACATTATTCTTTGCAGGACCTCTCAAGCTCCATCAGGTTGGATGGGAAGCTTTGGTGCACAGCCATTTTCAGGTCTCTCCAGAGATGATCAATTGGGTTCAAGTCTGGGCTCTGGCTGGGCCACTCAAGGATATTCACAGAGTTGTCCCATAGCCACTCCTTTGTTATCTTGGCTGTGTTCTTAGGGTCGTTGTCCTGTTGGAAGATGAACCTTTGCCCCAATCTGAGGTCCAGAGTACTCTGGAGCAGGTTTTCATCAAGGATGTCTCTGTACATTGCTGCATTCATCTTTCCCTCGATCCTGACTAGTCTCCCAGTTCCTGCTGCTGAAAAACATCATCTTTATCTCATGGGTTCAACATGGAGTAACCCCTGGTACACTTACTAAAGCTACTAAGAGGACCAGTCATTTATTATACTATAAGAAGAAAATAAACTCTGATCCCCCAAAGGGAACCCCCCCCCACCGCATGGCACACATTTCATAATACACTCAAACATCACCCAACAAAGCCCACAAATATAGCCTACCCCCCTGCATTTAAAGTCCACATCCCCGAACACTGTGAACCGCTATGCAGACTCTAACGGGAGCCAACTCAAATAAGCAACACTCACGATAAGGGAACTACCACCTATCAGTGGAGCCCCTTCAGATTATAAGATAATATACATAGCATGTATCCTCTAATATACAGTATCTCACAAAAGTGAGTACACCCCTCACATTTTTGTAAATATTTGATTATATCATTTAATGTGTCTTTAAAATTATTTCTTTTAAGGATGCCTTTAAAACTGTCTTAGAATGAATGCGACAAAATAAGTTTTTGTTGGTTTATTTTTAATCAAGTCTATTCTTTCTTTAAGTGATTATTGTGCAGAATCATAGAGTTGAGTGAAGTTATTTTGAATAATCACTGGCAGAATGGTGTGGGCGAATCAGCTCTGAAGCACTGTGGGTGTCAAGTCCCAAGAGAGACAGGCAGACTAAATGCTGAAACTGATGTAAATATTACTTAGAACCAAAATAGACAAATTTACTGTAGAAATGGACGCAGCTGGAGTTCATCACTGTTCTAACTTTTATAAAAGTTATTTTCACACTACCTTAATTTGCTGATTTTATTTTATAAGCCAAGCCCCAAAGTTGCTGTTGCACCTATTGGTTCTGTTAGTTTTCTTTGTGTTATTTGGGGCCAAGTTCCAAAGGTTCTGTGGCACCTATTGTATTGATTCATTTTCTTATTATTATTATTTTACCCCAATGGGAATCTAGGCAGCCCTTTGAATCAATCAAAGGAAAATGATAGAATTTGGCACACGGATAAGGTTGGGTATGAATCAGTGGCGGCTGCTGGGCTTTCAAAGAGGGGAAGCTCATTTTCGGCCTACATTATAAACTTATTTACCCTATTTTTTGCACTAAATCAATCTTAGGTGTTGATCTGCCCTGCTGTTTAATTCTAAAGGTAAGGAAGACTTTCAAATGGCTTCGCCAAAATCAGGTCGACAATATTAGCACCGTCTGCCATCGTGCGCAGTTTCACCCGTACTGACGCTAGCCTAGCCTACTGTATGAATGAATGAATGAACGAACGAACGAGCGAACGCTCTAAAACAAAATATATTAAACTTGGTAAAACTGAAACAAGGAATGTGGTGTATAATTGTGTGAAATGTATTATGCAAATTGACTAGCAATTTCAGCCAAACAAATATAAAGAAATAGGTTGCAGCAGTTTGTCTTTCGACTACACTTGAGAAATCCGCGATGGGACTGAGCGTGAAATAGCTTCAGTGACTTCTTATAGTACAGATTAGCTGTCAATCAAAAGGAGATGCAGTCTTTCGACAGATCCTCCAATCATCACGCGGAAGCCCGAGTCGGGCCAGCCCACTCCTCATTCACCCCCAGAGATGCTGGCGTCCGTGGGCGAGGACATAATCGCAGCATTTATCCAATGACCGTCTATTTTCGGAGCACTGAAAAAACTGTTCAGAGCAGCCCCGTTGAAGTCAATGGACGCTCGGCTTCAACAGGAAATGCACTGGCGCTTCACGGGAATGTATGAGAAGTAAATCGAGTCAGCCGACCTGCTATATGTAATGTAGCTGATTCTGAACGAACTCGTCTTCGAGATGAACGTGTTCTAACGCATTTTAGTCAATAAATTGTTTACACAATAGTACATATTTGACCATTATTTTTTTGACATTATAGGGAAGCTGAGCTTCCCTTGCAGTCTTAAAGAAATCCCCACTGGTATGAATAGCCCCCAGACAAAATTTGGGGGAGTAAGAAAAAACTCTATAGTGCCACAACTAGTTAAAAATTGACTTCTCTTTTGCCTGTATCTTTTGAACCATTATTTTTGTCTCTGATTACTCTTCTCTTGATTATTTAATTTGACATTACATTACATTAACACTCTGCCCATTACAGTGGCTGCCAATTTGGATTATGAAATGTATTGTTTTTCTGCTACTATTCCTTTAAGCTTTATTTGATTTGCACAAAAATGTCTTAAAGTAAATGTTTTGACCTTTGTTGGAAAGTTTCACCAGTACAAAATTGACCATGGTAACCACATTTTTCTCAATTTCTCAATCATGTTCATATATATATAAAAAGTCAGAAGTTAACATACACTTAGGTTGAAGTCATTCAAACTACATTTTAACCACTCTACAGTTTTCATGTTAGCAAACTATAGTTTTGGCAAGTCATTTAGTCATTTACATCTACTTTATGCATGACACAAGTCATTTTTCCAAGGATTGTTTACAGACAGATTGTTTTATTTTTAATTGACAATATCACAATTCCAGTGGATCAGAAATTTACATACACTAAGTGCCTTAACTGTGCCTTTAAGCAGCTTGTAAAATTCCAGAAAATTATGTCAAGCCTTTAGACAATTAGCCAATTAGCTTCTGACATACAGTGAGGAAAATAAGTATTTGAACACCCTGCTATTTTGCAAGTTCTCCCACTTAGAAATCATGGAGGGGTCTGAAATTGTCATCATAGGTGCATGTCCACTGTGAGAGACATAATCTAAAAAAAAAAATCCAGAAATCACAATGTATGATTTTTTAACTATTTATTTGTATGATACAGCTGCAAATAAGTATTTGAACACCTGTCTATCAGCTAGAATTCTGACCCTCAAAGACCTGTTAGTCTGCCTTTAAAATGTCCACCTCCACTCCATTTATTATCCTAAATTAGATGCACCTGTTTGAGGTCGTTAGCTGCATAAAGACACCTGTCCACCCCATACAATCAGTAAGAATCCAACTACTAACATGGCCAAGACCAAAGAGCTGTCCAAAGACACTAGAGACAAAATTGTACACCTCCACAAGGCTGGAAAGGGCTACGGGGAAATTGCCAAGCAGCTTGGTGAAAAAAGGTCCACTGTTGGAGCAATCATTAGAAAATGGAAGAAGCTAAACATGACTGTCAATCTCCCTCGGACTGGGGCTCCATGCAAGATCTCACCTCGTGGGGTCTCAATGATCCTAAGAAAGGTGAGAAATCAGCCCAGAACTACACGGGAGGAGCTGGTCAATGACCTGAAAAGAGCTGGACCACCGTTTCCAAGGTTACTGTTGGTAATACACTAAGACGTCATGGTTTGAAATCATGCATGGCACGGAAGGTTCCCCTGCTTAAACCAGCACATGTCAAGGCCCGTCTTAAGTTTGCCAATGACCATTTGGATGATCCAGAGGAGTCATGGGAGAAAGTCATGTGGTCAGATGAGACCAAAATAGAACTTTTTGGTCATAATTCCACTAACCGTGTTTGGAGGAAGAAGAATGATGAGTACCATCCCAAGAACACCATCCCTACTGTGAAGCATGGGGGTGGTAGCATCATGCTTTGGGGGTGTTTTTCTGCACATGGGACAGGGCTGACTGCACTGTATTAAGGAGAGGATGACCGGGGCCATGTATTGCAAGATTTTGGGGAACAACCTCCTTCCCTCAGTTAGAGCATTGAAGATGGGTCGAGGCTGGGTCTTCCAACATGACAATGACCCGAAGCACACAGCCAGGATAACCAAGGAGTGGCTCTGTAAGAAGCATATCAAGGTTCTGGCGTGGCCTAGCCAGTCTCCAGACCTAAACCCAATAGAGAATCTTTGGAGTGAGCTCAAACTCCGTGTTTCTCAGCGACAGCCCAGAAACCTGACTGATCTAGAGAAGATCTGTGTGGAGGAGTGGGCCAAAATCCCTCCTGCAGTGTGTGCAAACCTGGTGAAAAACTACAGGAAACGTTTGACCTCTGTAATTGCAAACAAAGGCTACTGTACCAAATATTAGCATTGATTTTCTCAGGTGTTCAAATACTTATTTGCAGCTGTATCATACAAATAAATAGTTAAAAAATCATACATTGTGATTTCTGGATTTTTTTATTTTATTATGTCTCTCACAGTGGACATGCACCTACGATGACAATTTCAGACCCCTCCATGATTTCTAAGTGGGAGAACTTGCAAAATAGCAGGGTGTTCAAATACTTATTTTCCTCACTGTATATATATATATATATATATATATATATATATATCGTCTAGGTTACGTATGTAACCTCCGTTCCCTGATGGAGGGAACGAGACGTTGTGTCAGAGAAGCGACACTAGGGGTCTCTCTTGAGCGCCGATATTCACCTCTGGACTATGAAAAAAGGCCAATGAGAGTTGGCAACCAGTATTTGCATGTCCCGCCCCCGGACATACGGGTATTTAAGCGGTGCAAATACGGGAGTTCATTCAGAAACTTTATTCGGAGCCGGTGGTCGTGTCTGCAACTGCTGCGTGTACACACCGAGTTCCTATTATCCCTCTGCTGCATGCTGTTGGATTCTACGGCACACAACAGCGGCTTTCTCCTGTTTGCACGGCTGTGCATTCCTGCCCCTGGGCGCATCGACAGTGCAGATTTAAAAACTCTCACGAGTTTTTTCCCTAAAAGAGTGATTTTATTTAAAAGAGTAATTTCCTCTAAAAGAGCAAAACACAGCGGCGTTGAACGTCCTTTTAAGGACGCGTCTTTATAAAGATGCCCTTCCGCCCCTGTGTTGTTTCTGGATGCGGTAGAGTGCTCTCCGCTTCCGACGGCCACAGGCGCTGTCTCGTGTGTCTGGGTAGCGATCACACCGAGGCTGCGTTTGTGGATGGTTCATGTTCTCACTGCGAGAACATGACCATGACAACGTTGCGGTCGCGGCTTGCTTACAACCGTGAGCAAGCCACTCCAGCCGCCCCCCGTGTCGCTCCTTCTTCCCACGGGATTGAGGACGATGCGGCTGGCGATGGAGGCGATTTGGGGATGGCAGCGGGTGCAGCTCCGCCGGGTACGCCCCCTCGGACCACCCGCACCCCGACACGCTCGTTGATTCCCGTCCGTGCTCGAGGCAGCGGTGACTCGCCTCACAGCCAGTCTGCCGACCCTCTTGCGATGGAAGCAGATGAGCTCGCCGCGGCATCGGAGGGCGGGTTATCTGATGCTGAGGACTCCCCTGGGCTGCCGCTTTCGGGCCTGCACGCCCAGGCTGAGGCTGACGCACAGATGACGGACATGCTTTCCCGGGCAGCCGACAGCGTGGGCTTGGATTGGAACCCTCCATCCTCCCCACAACCATCACGGCTCGACGACTGGTTCCTGGGGTCTGGGCGCCGCTCACAGCCTCGCCCCCCCGGTCCCGTTTTTCCCGGAAGTGCATGACGAGCTGACGTCTTCGTGGAGAGCACCCCTCTCCACTCGTCACATCGCCACAGGCTCGTCCGCCCTCGCCACCCTCGACGGCGGAGCGCGCCATGGGTACGAGGCGATTCCCCAGGTGGATAGGGCGGTTGCGATCCATCTATGCCCCGGTACCCCTACCACCTGGCGAGGTCGCCCCGTACTCCCTTCCCGGACCTGTAGAGCAACCTCCTCGCTGACAGCGAAGGCCTACAGCGCCACCGGACGCGCCGCTTCCGCCCTGCATGCCATGGCTCTCCTGCAGGTCCACCAAGCCAAGGCACTACGCGACATGCACGGGGGTGGCCCTGATCCCGACACGCTGCAGGAACTGCGCTCAGCGACCGACCTCGCCCTGAGAGCGACGAAGGTCACAGCGCAAGCGCTCGGGCAGGCGATGGCCACGCTAGTGGTCCAGGAACGTCAACTGTGGCTGAACATGGTCGAGATGCGTGAAGCCGACAAGACTCGCTTCCTCAACGCCCCTGTCTCCCAGTTCGGCCTCTTCGGCGACACCGTCGAGGACTTTGCCCAGCAGTTCTCCATGGTGAAGAAGCAGACGGAGGCCATCTCTCACATCATGCCTCGCCGCAAGCCTGCCGCCACGGCCCATGCCCCGTCTGCTCGCCGAGGGCGTCCTCCCGCGGCCAGAAGGCAAGCTCCTGCTCCGCCTCAACCCGGGCCCAGCTCTCAGCCCCAGCGTCGAGCAAACCGCGGGAAGCGCACGCCCCCTGTCTCACGGACCCCCTCGAGGACCCGGAAGGCTCCCAGGCGCTCCTGAGACAACGCACCCAGAGCCCAAGACGTTAGCTCCGGAGGTGGTAAGACCGCTCCGTCCCCCGGTGGAGGGCCGGGAGGAGAATCCTTTGTTTTTTCATTTGCCGCACCCCCTAACACGGGCTGCGGTACCCAAATTCTCAATAAAAGAGCTATTTCCTTTGTCTCTGGGGCACATGGCCCGCAAATGCCGTTCTCACGGCACTCTGCTTTCAGGCCTCAACAGTCCCGGCTCCATGGACGCGGTGTCCCCGCCTTCAGCGCCACGACTGTTCCCCGGCCGGCCGGTTCAGACGAGTCCAGAGGACGCCAACATCAGACCTCCTCCTCAGTCACAAACCCGCCCCCTGCCGGGTGCGCGGAGCAAGGTAAGTGCTTTGAGTTTATTCTCAGCACCAGAGCCTCGGGACGCCACGTTGCCTCCCGACGCCGCGTTACCTGTTCCGCACCGCTGCGAAGCCCCGCCGGGTACGTCCAAAAAACCCGTCCCCTTGGTGCCCCTAGCACGGAGTTTAGAGGCGTGGCTTTCACTGCCCAACCCGTCACGCTGGCTGCACCGGACCATTCGACTCGGTTACGCAATTCAGTTTGCCAGGTCTCCGCCCCCCTTCGTGGGCGTACATTTTTCCGCAGTACACGGCCAACATGCCCTCTCCCTGCGCGAAGAAATCGCCTCCCTTCTATTAAAGGACGCGATAGAGCCTGTCCCTCCAACCGAAACGAAGAAGGGTTTCTACAGCCCTTACTTCGTTGTACCCAAGAAAGGCGGCGGCTTACGACCGATCTTGGACCTGCGAGTTTTCAATCGGACCTTGTCCAAACTCCCGTTCAAAATGCTCACCCAGAAACAAATTCTATCTGGCGTCCGGCATCTAGATTGGTTCGCAGCGGTAGACCTGAAGGACGCGTACTTCCACGTCTCAATTCGCCCTCGACACCGCCCCTTCCTAAGGTTCGCGTTCGACGGCCAGGCGTATCAGTACAAAGTCCTCCCCTTCGGCCTGTCTCTGTCCCCTCGCGTCTTCACGAAAGTCGCAGAGGCAGCTCTTGCCCCGCTCCGAGAAGCCGGCATACGCATACTCAATTACCTCGACGACTGGCTCATACTGGCCCACTCCCGAGAGTTACTATGCGCACACAGAGACCAGGTGCTCAGCCACCTCAGCCGTTTGGGGTTTCAGGTCAACTGGGAAAAGAGCAAGCTCTCCCCGGTCCAGAGCATCTCTTTTCTCGGTCTGGAGTTAGACTCAGTCCCAATGACAGCACGTCTCTCCAACGAGCGTGCTCAGTCAGTGCTGAAATGCCTCGCTTCCTTCAAGCCAGGCGCCATGGTCCCGCTAAAACGTTTCCAACAGCTCCTGGGGCATATGGCATCCTCCGCGGCGGCCGCGCCGCTGGGGTTGATGCATATGAGACCACTTCAGCACTGGCTCCGGACTCGAGTCCCGAGACGAGCATGGCGCCGCGGCACGCACAACATAAAAGTTACCTCTGCCTGCCGCCAAACCTTCAAACCCTGGACAGACCTCTGCTTCCTAAGGGCAGGAGTACCCTTGCAGCAGGTGTCCCGACGCGTTCTGGTCACAACCGACGCCTCCAAATTGGGTTGGGGCGCCGTATGCAACGGGCGCGCAGCCGCAGGCCGGTGGAACCGAGGCCCGCTGCGCTGGCACATCAACTGCCTAGAGCTGCTGGCTGTTTTTCTGGCCCTGCAGAAGTTTCTCCCATTAATTCGGAACAAACACGTCCTAGTCAGGACAGACAGCACCACGGTCGTAGCCTACATAAACCGCCAAGGCGGAGTACGCTCCCTCCACATGTCACAGCTCGCCCGTCGTCTCCTCCTTTGGAGTCAGCAGCGACTCAAGTCACTGCGCGCCACTCACATCCCCGGCAACCTCAATGTGATAGCGGACGCGCTGTCAAGACAAAGCTTGCCTGGCGGAGAGTGGAGGCTCCACCCCCAGTCGGTCCAGCTGATTTGGGACCGGTTCGGCAAGGCTCAGGTAGACCTGTTTGCCTCCCAAGAAACCTCCCACTGCCCGCTCTGGTATGCCCGGACAGAGGCTCCCCTCGGGGCAGATGCGTTGGCACACAGCTGGCCTGCGGGGCTGCGCAAGTACGCATTCCCCCCAGTGAGCCTTCTTGCACAGGTGCTATGCAAGGTCAGGGAGGACGAGGAGCAAGTCATTCTGGTAGCCCCTTACTGGCCTACCCGGACTTGGTTTTCGGACCTCACGCTCCTCACGACAGCCCCTCCCTGGCGAATTCCCCTGAGGAAGGACCTTCTTTCTCAGGGACGGGGCACGCTCTGGCACCCGCACCCAGACCTCTGGAACCTCCACGTCTGGCCCTTGGACGGGATGCGGAAGATCTAGCCGGCCTACCACCGACCGTCATAGATACAATCAATCAAGCCAGAGCCCCCTCTACCAGGCATCTCTACGCTCTAAAGTGGCGTCTGTTCGCGGACTGGTGTTCTTCCCGAGCCGAAGACCCGCAGAAGTGCGCAGTTAGGTCAGTGCTCGTGTTTCTTCAGGAGAGGCTGGAGAGGAGGCTGTCCCCCTCCACCCTCAAGGTGTATGTCGCCGCTATCGCGGCCCACCACGACACGGTAGATGGCAAGTCTCTTGGTAAGCATGACTTAATCATCAGGTTCCTAAAAGGTGCCCAGAGGATAACTCCCTCCAGGCCTAACCTGTTCCCCTCCTGGTCAATTCCTCCCTAGCCCTCGTGGATCGCAGTTCAGTGGAGGAACTCACTGACCCAAGCCACTGCGGGTACCACAAGCTAACCTGTACTGGTATAGGTGCTCCACAGGTAAGGCCTCCTTCGGACTCCCCCTGTGTGTAACACCACGGTTCTGTCCCCTCTGGCGAGCTGACTCCCGTGTTTCCCTTAGGCAGTCATGGCTGCCTCGGCTGCCGTGCTGTATGTTCCCCCCTCTATGAGGCTGGATCCACCACCGCTCCGACTTTTCCAAATAGGCCCTAAGCAGGCCTCTGATGGTTTTGCCACTTAAACTTGCCTCCCCTCTCGGGTAGGCGTGGCCTCCGCAGGGTCTTCTACGCCCTGAATAAGGGCTAAGACCCCCTTCCCTCAATGCGTGTAAGGGCCCCGGCCTTAGTTGCTCTATGCGAGAAACATAGAGAGAAAAGAGGCCCGGCCAGGCTTGGCCCGTTCCCAGGTTGGCGGCCAGCACCTTGTTCCCCTCCAGGGTAACGATAAGGAATCCTGATGGCTTAAATGGGGCATTGGGGAAGGGTACGTGCAGCCTGATACAGTTGGTATTCAGCCTGATACAGAATACCTGCTCGCTCCTGTATCAGCAGTTCACGTACACGGCTCAGCGCATGGCACTTTTATAAGTGGACCCCTAGTGTCGCTTCTCTGACACAACGTGGAGAGAGCGACAGAAGGGGAACGTCTACGTTATGTATGTAACCTCCATTCCCTGATGGAGGGAACGAGACGTTGTGTCTCCCCTGCCACGTCGCTGAGCTGAGCCACTGTTGTGGCCGGACCATTTCTGGCTCCTCAGAAAAATCCTGAATGAACTCCCGTATTTGCGCTGCTTAAATACCCGTATGTCCGGGGGCGGGACATGCAAATACTGGTTGCCAACTCTCATTGGCCTTTTTTCATAGTCCAGAGATGAATATCGGCGCTCAAGAGAGACCCCTAGTGTCGCTTCTCTGACACAACGTGGAGAGAGCGACAGAAGGAAATATATATATATATATATATATATATATATATATATATATATATATATATATATATATATATATATATATATATACATACTAGGGCTGCACGATTTGGGAAAAAAATCACATTGCGATTATTGAGGTTAATATTGTGATTGCGATATAATAAACAAATGGTAACATGAGTCAACTTGCTTGGTTATCGAGGAAAATGCACAAATAGATTACTGATAATGCTGAAATGTTTATTTTTCAACTCAAACATACAAACTAGCAACAACTATAAATGCACAGTGTTTTCAAATTAAAATATTTTTACAAAATTAAATAATATCTTTGCATTACTGCAAACTCAACATTACACCTAAATAAAATGGAACAATATATGAGAACATACACATTTTCACGAAAATAAGATTGTCCAAACAAACGGGGACATTTAAGCAGGATGTAACATGTACTTTGTATAAAATCTTTTGAAAAGGAAACTGGATATTAAAGTGTGGTTCACTCAATCAAACCACTAAAACGTTTTATATATATATATACACACACATTTTATTGTTGTTGTAATTTTAATGTTATTTTTCACATAAGATTGATCTTATGATGATCTCATCAATGATGCAACATGTTGCAAGTTGCAGACAGTGGGGGTTAGAGACGTGCGTCTCCGTGTTAGAGCGGGCATAAGCTGGCGGAACTTTAAATCTCCCGGTCTCGACTCCCGCTCAGATTGGGTCTCTTCCGCGACTGGTTGAAGCTGCTCTGACCGCACAGAGAATGACAGTTTTGGAGTTTGAGCTCATTTGCATGCCACGCTCCCGTATTATATGAACTTGAATTATTGATGAAATAAAGACATATCACCAAGCCGTGATCTGTGTTTCTGTGTTATCTTTTCTAGCCACCAGTTCAGTGTCGGTCTGCGTGGCAGGGATTTATTATTTTGAGGCGATGGGCCGCGATAAGCTAAAATGAGCCACAGCGTTATGCAGAATGGACCACAAACGGTGCTGCGATATGCAGAAAAGGACAGCGAATTTATGTAAACAGCAAAATCATTGCGATTATATCATCAAAATTTGTTATATCACCCAGCCCTATAAGCAAGGTATATCAATCTTACAAACAAGCAAGTACTTAACCATATATTAAGTTGCAGGCCCTTATGAAACTTCAAAGTTCTGACTGTCATTCTTTAAATGAGACTTATGTGATTTATCATGTCTGGTCACTGGCAAGTAACTCAGTAAGCAATAAATCACTCGCAATTGGCATGTTAAATTATGTCCCTGGTTATGAATCTTGACTCGTGGATGGAAATGATGATCCAGTGCCTTCAAAAAAAATCTAAATAATTTGGCTAATAGGTTATCTAGATATTTTCACAGTATTTTGAATTGTCCATGATAACATAACTGTGCATGTATTACAGAATACTGGCACATGTCCATTTTACACTCACCCCTTTCTCTATAGACTACACTATTTACCCTCTATGTTTATTGTGAACTCTTCAAAATCACACTTTGCATTCTGATTCTCTGTTGTAGGTCGAGCATGAGTGTGGGGTCGAAGGTCTGCTGTGATGCGTGCTATTGGCTGTAGGATGAACCTTCCGGCACTGCTGAATGGTCTGCTTGTGTCAGCGGTGGCAGCCTTGCTCTGGAAGTACGTTTGCCTGATTGAACACACGTCACAGCTGGAAGAGGAGCTACATCTCACAAGACAATCACAGGAGTTCTCACAGGTGCGTATCGACTACCACGGCGCCCTGTTAGCACTGCAAGAGCATGGCACCAGAATGGTCTGCACTGGCAAGTTGCACACCGACCGAATTTGCCGCTTTGACTACCTCTGCTACTTCACGGAGGCGGAGGAATTTGTGTTCTTCCACAGTAATGCCTCTGTCATGCTGCCCAACCTTGGCCCTCGACGTTTCCAGCCTGCCCTTCTAGACCTCTCCTCTGTGGAGGACCACAACACTCAGTACTTCAATTTTCTGGAGCTCCCAGCAGCAGCTCTGAAGTTCATGCCAAAGCCTGTGTTCGTGCCAGACGTCACTCTGATTATGAACCGCTTCAACCCTGATAACCTCATGCACATCTTCCATGATGATCTTCTTCCCATTTACTACACCATGCAGCAGTATTCAGACTTGGATGATGAGGCCAGGCTTGTCTTCATGGAGGGGTGGGGTGAGGGAGCTCACTTTGATCTCTACCGCTTGATGAGCAGTAAGCAACCACTACTCAAGGAGCAATTGAAAGCCTTTGGCAAACTCATGTGCTTCACAAAGTCCTATGTGGGATTGTCAAAGATAACAACGTGGTACCAATATGGCTTTGTGCAACCGCAAGGACCCAAAGCCAACATTCTGATTTCAGGAAACGAGATTCGTCAATTTGCTTCATTTTTGATGGAGAGGCTTAACACCACGAGAAAGGAGAAGATAGCGGACGATGAGTACATTGTAGTTTTTAAACGTACTACTAACAGGCTCATCCTCAATGAGGCAGAACTTATTCTGGCTTTAGCCCAAGAGTTTCAGATGAGGACTGTCACTGTGTCTTTGGAGGAGCAGTCATTTGATAGCATTATCCAAATGATTAGTGGGGCATCTATGTTGGTCAGCATGCATGGAGCCCAGATGATCACCTCCATGTTCTTGCCCCGTGGTGCAGCTGTAGTCGAGCTCTTCCCATTTGCAGTAAACCCGGAGCAGTACACGCCCTACAAAACCTTGGCCTCCTTACCTGGCATGGACCTTCAGTACGTTGCATGGGGGAATTCTGTAGAAGAGAACACTCTTACATTTCCTGATCGCCCCTGGGACCAGGGTGGCATCATCCACTTGGAGAAAGAGGAACAAGAACGTATCGTTGCCAGCAAGGAGGTGCCAAGACATCTCTGTTGTCATAATCCAGAGTGGCTTTTTCGCATTTACCAGGACACTACTGTGGACATTCCCTCTTTTTTGGATGTACTCAGAGAGTCTCTAAAAACCAAGCCTAATCTCAAGAAGGCCAAAGTGGCTAGCACAGTACATCCTGGTCCGGTCAGAGACTCCAAGTGCCAAACATCAGTACAGGCCACCAGTGAAGCAAAGCTCTCAGTATCATGGCAGATCCCTTGGAACCTGAAGTACCTGAAAGTTAAAGAGGTGAAATATGAGGTTTGGATACAGGAGCAGGGAGAGAACACATATATGCCTTACATCCTTCCCCATCAGAACTACACCTTTTCAGAGAACATCAAACCCTTTACCACTTATCTAGTATGGGTGCGCTGTATTTTTAATAAGAACCTCCTTGGCCCATTTGCAGATGTTCTTATATGTAAAACCTGATTCCGTAATCAGAACTCAAATGTTACACTGTTGTTAATATAGCCAGTGGAGAAATATGTGTAGGATTAGTTTTCTTGAGCTATCCTGAGGATGATATTGTGTGACATAAGTGATTTTTCGACCTCTGTGTTTTTCACTTGATTGTTCTTCACAGTCCTTATGGAGAGTCAGAGAACTGAGTGAAAGTAAGATAGTGGACTACAATGAAGGTCAGAAGGGAATGGAATCTACAGAAATGCCAATCCATTTAGATTAAGATCACCAACTAAGAAAAGTTCTCAATGGCTTTATTTATTTAGAAATATAGTGTATTATGTAATTTATATTTGTATTTATAATTCCAAGACACTGATTTTGGCTGACTTCTGACTCCTTTTGTTGACAGAAATACTGCAAACTTTGACATATTTTCTGTGACTCAATTGACTTGAACTGGATTGTATGTGACTGTGAGCATAACCTCTACTTCTCAAGGTTTTGCATTGGTTTGTTGGTGTTGTTTTTTATTTATATAGGCCTACAATATTTGGATTAGGAAATATAATGTGAAGTAATTGCAAGTTATTCAGTACAAGAAATAATTCATGTCAATTTGTAGATATACATACTGATGGGCTGCATATAGATAGTTTTAGTACTTTTTAATACAACCAGCTGCAAAACCACTAATATTTATTTATCAGATTAAAAGAGAATATTTATAATTATTCACCTTTGAGGTATTTCATATTCATAAGTTTAATATAGTAGGTGTGCATCACATGTGTTGTATTCATTGAATGTGTGAATTCAGGATATCTATGATGATTGGGGTGAAGTTGCTGAGATATTGTGTTTAGAAATAATTTTGGTGGCATGTCAATAATGAGTCTAATATCTATATTGCAGACTGCTCTTGTGGAGGACCATGCACCAATTTATAGCTAAAGATACTGTCCATGCCCTTTATATGTCTTATCTGCACAAAGACAAGCTTTGTTTTGCAGTTTTATGGATTATTAAAATGGAAAAAATGTACTTTATCTCTGCAAATTATTTACTGAAGAAGTCTCTGGAATGCTATACATACTGCAGCCAAGGGGTTTTGATCTAAATGGCCTCTCCGGTCATCTGTATTGAGGTTATAGTTTCAGTCTGTCCTTCGCTTTCGGAACATTCTACTTGAAATGAAAATCAGTTGAATTGATGCTTAAGTAGATTAAACCAAGAACATTTCTAATTTAAATTTGCAAACCTCAGCCATGCTTTTTATTAGCATAAAACAACATTTTGATGGAAATGTTATTCATGTTAAGTATGCGCATAATAAATTAATAGCTTGTAATACAAAATAGCATACTAATTACTATAGAGAGTAATTATCTAGCATCATATTTGAAGTACTGTATCATACTTTCACTTTTAAGAATAGGTTGATCATGGTTGTAAACTTTTCTGGTTTCACAGTCTCTCATTTCAGTCATTAGAAGTTAAACATAGAAAGTTAAAGATGTATGTAGAATTTGAGGCTGTAGTCTTTGTAAACTTTGTAAACTTTTCCTCTGCCAGTTGATGAGATTTGCCATTACGTGCCACTGGAATGTCATAAATCATTTTTTATCACTTTTTAAATGTGCAATTCCTCAGATGTCTTTGTGTTGTCTTGCCGCAATTCTTTACAAGACTTAATGCTAACAACATCATTTATCATTATTGTTATTATCTAAAGTTAACAAATTCAAATGTATTTTCTTTTGTTTATTTAATGTCATGTGATTTGTTTGTTTTTTCTGAACATTGCAGAAGTGCTGAGTTCCATATCTTGACTTGATAGTCTTGTTAGCAACATATTACTCCAACGGTCATGTTTAGAAAAAATAAAAGCTTGTTTCATGTTCTGTTGAACTTGTGATCTCTGTGTCCTCAGGCTTTGAACCTGAAGATTAGATTACGCTTTTAACCTACCACTTTTAGCTCCAGCAAATAACGTTAGCCTAATTTCAAATGCCGCACTACAATACAGATACGGTATGTACAGAAATGCATTATGCTAATCAGTATGTAATTATTTATGATGCGCCTACTGTCTCTTAGAGGACGCTCTTATATAGTAAATCATATTTACCCAGCAATATTTTTGCCTATTAAATCCTTGAAATCAGTATTACAGTGACTCTCCAGAGACATATTGTGAAGAAATACCACATCTGCCCATTGAATTGGACTTGAAAGTATAGTAAATCTGATCATATGCACAACAACTCCATGTAGGGCAGTGTCAGGTCAAGGAGTTATGTATAGCCGAAGGGGATACTGCTGAACTGCAATGATCTGATGTAAAAGTGTATTGTGTTCCACATGAAAAGACCAATTCAGGCTAGGTTTAAGGCACAAAATACAAATTAACCTATACAAAAACAAAACGCACACACAATGGTCTCTGGTTTTGCATACATCAAGAAACCCATTGAAATAAATAAGACTTATATGATTAAGTCTGGTGATATAAACTTTATTTATATAAATAAGGGAAGGAATTAATTAGGGTGAGGATCATACCTTGCCCTGTTACCACAGTGGCCATTCTGACAGTTTCTGGTTCAATTTATTTTTATGTTGGAAGGTATGCAAGCAGTATATAAACCATTGTTATTTTCCCCCCAGAAATGTAGCTTTACTTTTACGCTGACGGTATTCAAGCAGGTTATAATAAAACGAAACAAATGTTTAACTCTGATGGGATTGAGATCAAAAAGTACGTCTGTAAAACATGCACTGAATAAACCACTTCAGAAAACACCAATCCAGTCCGAATAATGCTGTAGACCTGGAAGTGGAAATTTCTTTTTGATGTAGCCTACAATACTTGCTAGTTTTTTTTCATTAATTAGACTTTATGTTTTCAAAAATAACCCATTTGAGGAAAGAGGGTTAGACTGTTAAGCTCCCAGCGTTTGAAGTCAGGGTTAGGCTTCATTGACTTCAATCCGGGGAATCCTTTGTTCGCACTTTAAACTCAGTACAGTTTTCACAATTTTTTATCTTATTTTGAATGTGTAGGGTTCTCTACAAAGGAAAGCATAATTATTATTATATCTATTCTACCTCTTTACAGATAGAAATATAGGAAAGTCATGTTGCAAAACAGTGTACGGAAAATTATAATCACAGTGAAACTGGACGGTGCAGGATAAATCACTGTGAAATAATACAGTGCAACATTTTTAGAGCATTATTTATACATGAAACCCTAAAACACATTTTGTTAACAGACATGTACATGTTGCACATAAATTGAAATCAACGATAGCACTCATGTTTAATTCTAGGAGAAATGTGGTTGGGTTTTTTTTTGTTTGTTTTTATATGCATAAAGTTTAAGTTGTGAGTGGTTAGAGAGTACAACATTAGATTCTGGGAGTTTCTTCATATTATGGATGATATGCTAATGTTATCTTTGTGCAATGCCATCACTCTTCATTGGGGTAGCTGCCTGGAGTTGAATAAGCAGCTGCGTGTTACCTATACAGCTGGAGTTGTGCTACCTGCCCTCTGCAGACTGAGACTTGGAACACACCTATGTACGATCCTGTCATGGGACATGATTAATAGTGTTAATAGAGTTTGATACAGTATATTGAGTTGATATATTGAGTTTTATACAGTAAATGTCTTTAGTGTAACTTTGTTAAATTTAATGCATCTTTAGTGAATAAAAGTATACATATCTTTCAAAAACATGAAAATGTAATAGTGATTTCAAACTTTTGAACAATGGTGCAGATGAGCTTCCCTCTAGTGTTCTTTACATCTTGTTCTGAGATCCTGGTTTAAACTGAGCCCCAGCTAGCAGTGAGCTAGCCATGTAAACTCTCATTAAAGCAAAGAAAAGAGAGAGAGAGAGAGCAGACAAATTACTGTCTCTCCTATTACTGTCACACCTTTTCACCTGAGACAACAGCCTCGAGTGGGATCTGTCAATCACGTTGAGCCTAAAAGGAAGCCCGGAGCTGACTGCTCATTGTCATGGCAACACACTAAGGTGAGGACCTTAAGGACTCTCATTTGCGTCAGTGAGATTCACCAGAGGTCAGGGCTCTTGGAATACATACAGAGCACAGGTTAGTTTCTGAACAGGCAAGAAATGTAGGACATTGTTTTGGAACTGTAATGTTATGGTACAGCACTGCAATCCTCAAAATAACCTGAAAAATGTTTATCTAATACTAAAACAATATGCAACTGAAGCATATTGTCTTTGTCTCACAGGATGAAGGCTGAACTGAGCTTCATGTTTAATTCCAAATTAAAATTTAAACAGCTTTTAACTAGGACACATGGGACCTGCCTTGTCTGTGTAATGTAGGCTGAATAAACTGATTAGAGGTGGATTCTGTGAAAAAAATAATTAAAAAATTAAACAATTCTCATGATGTTTCATGATGTTATTTTTTCCATAGAACACAAAAGGAGAAATTTTTGGAAAATCTCTGCACATTTCTTGCCATACAACAGCAGTTCACAATGGTGGCTGTTAAGCTCCAATAAGGACAAAAAGCCCACAAAATACAGCATAAAATCTATATCATAATATCTGTACTATATGACTCATATTATAAATTTCAAATCTTATGAAGCCAGTTGATAGCATTGCATGAGAAACAACATCATTATTCTAAACTTGTGGGTTTTGAACAATTTGAGGGTAAATAAATATGACAGAATAAAAAGTTTTGCATTATCTATTCTCTACAAGAGGTACAGTTCAGAAAAGTTGCACGGATATCAGTATTTCATTCTAGTAAAAAATGGTTCTGAACGAGAGTGTAATGAGCCACTTAAAACTGCTTATGCTTACAGGAACAGACTGCTCAAAAAATGGATGTTGTCATCTCAAACTGATGAAAAAAAAAATTAAGGGACATGCTTATCTTATCTTGATATTATCTTGCAGTTTCATGAAAAAAGGTTTCTATGGCTTTAAGAAACATTTTGTGTGTACCCTGATAATGGCGCACCTTCTGTTGCTGTCAGTGGTAAGTGTGTCTCCTGACGAGGGTTAATAGCATAACCATGTTTTAAATAAATCACAAGCAACAAGGAAAGTGGAGACAGAAGAGAGATAGCGATATCAGCCATGGAGATCTCTGTATTCTGGGAACAAAACTTGCCATTTCTGGCCACTTTTAAAACTATAATTTTCTGATGAACAGAGTCTCACTTTTTTTTTAAAGGAATAGTTCACACAAAAAGGAAATTTTGTCAGTTATTTAGCCCTCCTCATGTCGTTCTAAATCGGTGTGTCTTTCTTTATTTTGTGGAACACAAAATGTGAATTTTGGAAGAATGTACTGGCCACTCTTTTCCCAAAATGATCACACGGGAAGTCTGCGTGTTGTTTCCGAGAGTTCTAGTTCCTTTGTATTGGCCACATTATATCAACTCACTGACAAGTGCCATGACCTATCAGACATTTTTGCATTGGCTAAAACATGTTTACCTTGCCTCTTGGCTCAAGCAAAAGTCCCGGGTTCAGATTATGGGTTCTTATTTTTTAAAAGGAGTAATTGAGTTTGAATAATCAGTGACGAGCACGATTCGGAGTATACATTTTCCCCTCCAACATTAGATTTATCCTGCTTTGATGGTTGGGTTTAGGGTTTGGGTTGGGGGGGGTACATTTTATAAAATACGCATTCCTCTTTACTGTATTACTGCCTGTACAGCTGAAAATAACTCACAAACTAGAGCTCACATTCTCATATGCCCAACGACAATTACTCCTTCGGCCACTGGGGCAGTAAGCACAGATCAATTTCAGCTAAAGAAAAGTCAACCTACTGTTTCCGATTTCACTGTGAGATCAGTCTGCTTTTCCATTCAGTTGAGCTGACAAGCTGGATGAAAGTATTATAAAATGGTCCATATGGCTTGAGTGTTACAGGCCAAGAATTTTATTGGAGTAATTCACCAAAAAAAATTGAATTCAATTAAAGATCTGAAATCAAACATGACTGCTACATTGATAATGTAAAATCTCATTAGTTAATTAACAAGACATTTTGATGTTTGGTCACAAAAAAGAATAGAACCAATGAGATTTGATGTTATTGATGTAGCCACCATATTTGATATCAGGGGTTTATTAATGCTTTATTTTTATTTGAGAGAGAATAAATACATAAATTGAATTATGTCATCACATAAAATGATCGCATCGCTTTAATGTTCATTCTGTGAGACTACGATAAATGTAACCCATGTCATTTTCCATGAGACTGTTGTTCAGCGCCAAGCAGAGGTTTTGGAATTTGTCATATACTGTGTCAACTGGTCACATTTGTGTACAACATTTTATATATAAAATGCATCTTCATCATCTCACACAAGACTGGCACATTTTAAAAACCAAGTCAAGTTAAAAATAGTGTAAATTTGCAAAAATGCGTGTTGAGACACGTGCACTCAGTTTCATTCTTTGTGGAGCGTCTAGAATGTTTTTAGCAGATTTGTCACAAAGATTCAACAATCTGAACAAGTTCAGGCTATATAGAGGGGACTGTTGCAGTGTTTCATGTTTTTCCAGATTGTTCTGCACCAAGTGAAGTTTAAGAAAATAAATGGTAGGACAATGCTCTAGTGAACTAAGGGGCTGCTGTGCATTTTTAAAACTGTGTATGTTTACTGTTTCAGTACGAATGTTACGAATGTTGCCTATATGCTTATATAAAATACAGCCTATTGCAACGGTACTTCCTAGGAGAAGAAATTAGACAGTGAGCGATTTCAGGTTCTGGTCGGGTTTGGCTTAAAATCTGACAGTATTGTTCAGGCCGGGTAGGGTCGGGTTTGGGTTTAATTTTATGGCCCGTGCAGACCTCTACTCCAAGCTGACAAATGAAGGAGAGTTCATTCTTTCTAGAGAGCAATGAGACTAAGATATAATGAGCTGTTTTATAATGCTAATAACAAAAACCTTTATGTTCACCAGTACTCTGCAGAGGAATACACAATCTCAACTATGATGCTCTAGCAACTTTTACTTAGATTCTATCTTTTTTTTTCTTTTTTTTTATTATAATAATAATAATTTCCTCTCTTAAATAAACTGAGATAAAGATTGCCTTTATAACAAACAATAACTACTTTAATAAACACAACTGTAGTTTACCGTGTTAGGGCGCAAACTTTCATCTGGGTAATTGCATTCTCTTTCCTATCTTTCTTTCTATATCTCTATTTCTCTTTATCTCACTTACTTTAATCACTCACTTGGTTATGATTAATTAAAATTATGTTTCGATTAAAATGGATTCAGTCCAGGGGTAACACATGGCAGAGATTTCTACTTTATGGTCACATACTGTATTCTTCTGAGAAACCATCTTGCATCGTCTCTGTTCAACAATAATGGCTTGATCATCTCAAGTCTAATGGTGAGAGAGCTTGCAGTTTTATATTTCATGCTTTTTTTTTATCCTGACCTTGTAAGACGACGGTGATCAAGTTGCCTGCATTTCTAAATTGCAAACCCATGGAGTGAAGACTTACTGTAGAGAAGTAGATGGATTAACTCAAGGGCGGCAGGCATATTGGGCATTTGCCTAGGGACTCAGACCAGCTTGAGCTGCAGAAACTGCATAATTAATTTAACAGCTCTGTTATTAAAACATGGATTAAAAAACTGAATGTTTATCACTTAGATTGTTCTGAACAGATTATTATTATTTTTTTTCATTTTGGCGTTGGTGTTCCACAGACTCCTTTACAAATGGTAACTGATTAGATCTAAATCTAAACCCTCTGGTCTTTAATTTTATTAAAAAAAATATATGGTAACAACGTTATTAACTAGTAACCAGCATAATACAAAAATAATTAGTTTTCACTCCGGAAATATTGCAAGGGACATTCTGTTAAAAAAAAACAATCGCTTGTTTTCGTTCCTTGAACCGCTTCTAGTTCCTAATCAAAAATTAACAAATTAATATAAAAACCACAATGAAGTTGATCGATTAAAAAGAAAATGAAAAATGAAAAGCAACTTGTTCCCGACTGTCGCTCACTCGACTTTGTGTCGAATGAAGCGACAATAGGAGACTTCCTTGAAGGCCTAGGTTACCTCTGAACTTGAGAAAAGCCCAATGAGAAATTGGCAGACAGAATTTGCATGTCCCTCCCCCGACATACGGGTATAAAAGGAGGGAATCATGCATCCGTTCATTCAGATTTCTTCTTTGGAGCCGAGCGGTTGTGCAATCAGCGAGCTGAGATCACTTCTGTTCCACTGCAAGGTCAGGGAGGACGAGGAACAAGTCCCTCAAATGGCCACCTATTGGCCCACACGGACTTGGTTCTCAGATCTCACACTCCTCGCGACAGCCCCTCCCTAGCAAATTCCCCTGAGGAAGTACCTTCTTTCTCAGGGACGGGGCACCATCTGGCATCTGCGCCCAGACCTCTAGAACCTCCATGTCTGGCCCCTGGATGGGATGCGTAAGATCTAAGTGGTCCACCACCTGCTGTCGTAGACACAATCAACCAAGCCAGAGCTCCCTCTACCAGGCAACTTTATGTCCTAAAGTGGCGCTTGTTTGCGAATTGGTGTTCTTCCCGATCTGACGACCCGCATAGATGTGCAGTCGGGTCAGTGCTCTCATTTCTGCAGGAGAGGCTGGAGGGGAGGCTGTCCCCCTCCACCTTGATGGTTTATTTATCCGCTATATCGACTCACCATGACGCAGTGGACGGTAAGTCCCTAGGGAAGCACGATCTGATCATCATGTTCCTTAGAGGCGCCCGGAGGCTAAACCCTCCTAGGCCATGCCTGTTCCCCTCATGGGATCTCTCCATGGTCCTTTCAGGCCTCCAGAGACCCCCCTTCGAGCCACTAGAATCAGTCAAGCTCAGAGCCCTCTCCTTGAAGACGGCCGTCCTGATCACGCTCGCTTCCATCAAGATGGTTAGGGACATACAAGTGTTCTCTGTCAGCAACACTTGCCTGGATTTCGTTCCAGCAGACACCCATGTCATCCTAAGACCTCGACCGGGCTCCGTGCCCAAGGTTCCTATGACACCCTTCAGGGACCAGGTAGTGAACCTGCAAGCAATTCCCTGGGAGGAGGCAGACCCAGCCTTATTGTTGCGTGCCTCAGTGCAAATCCTGAATGAACAGATGCACATTTCCCTCCATTTATACCCGTATGTCCGGGGGAGGGACATGCAAATTCTGTCTGTCAATGTCTCATTGGCCTTTTCTCAACTTCAGAGGTAACCGAGGCCTTCAAGAAAGTCCCCTAGTGTCGCTTCATTCAACACAACGTTTCATTCCCCCCATCAGCGAATGGAGGTTACAACAGTAACCTAGACGTTTTCTTTAATGATTATAGAATGCAAACCGGTAAGTCAACTGAACTTTAATGATCCCAATTGTATGATCTGCAGCATGAAACCTGGATAGATGTTGATGTGACAGTAAATATACTACACTTATTTTCAAGACATGGGACAAAAATAGCCCTGGCCCATTTTGTAAAATAGCAACCCACTTTGAGATTTATTTGAGATAATCACTAGAATGCTCTTGACACAAATTTTCTGAGTTGCATTTGCTGCTAAGGTTAGGGTAAGGGATTGGGTGCAGTATTACACTTTATGGTGATGGTTAGATTTACGTTTGGGGTTAAACTATTGATAGATCTTCAGAACTCTACTTCAAAACTCAGCAGTTTCTCTTCCTTCTGTGGTACACTACAGTTTTGTAAGATCCTACTCATTTAATTGCTTTTGATTTCGCCATCTCGTACTATTTTTAATAGCTTTCGAACAGCACTGCTGAGCATTCGTCTAGCGAATCTCCACTCTCTTCTCAACAAAACTGACGAACTACATCTCCTCACACATACTAATAAGAACTTCTCAAACTCTGCTGCACTGTGCTTCACAGAAACCTGGCTGAGTGAAGCCATTCTGGACAGCGCATTATATCTGCCGGGCTTCCAGCTGTTCAGAGCGGATCGCATCGCGGAGTTAACGGGGAAAACGAGAGACGGTGGAACATGCTTTTACATCAGCGAAAGTTGGTTTACAAATGTAACAACATTAAAGAGGATGTGCTGTCCTAATCTGGAAGCACTATTTATTAACTGTAAGCCGATCTACTCGCCACGGGAGTTTTCTTTGTTTATTCTGGTGTGTGTGTACATTCCTCCAAACGCGTCTGGGAACATAGCACTGCAACAGCTGGCTGATCAAATCACAGACACAGAACAACAATACCCGGACTCAGTTATTATTATTCTTGGGGACTTTAACAAAGCAAATCTCACACGTGAACTGCCAAAATATATACAGCACATTACATGCCCCACCAGAGACAGGAATATACTGGATCACTGCTACACAACAATAAAGGATGCATATCGCTCTGTCCCATGTGCAGCTTTGGGACTCTCTGATCACTGTCTGGTTCATCTTCTTCAGACCTACAGGCAGAAATTAAAATCAACAAAGTCAGTTGTAAGGACTGTAAAGAGGTGGACTAATGAAGCAGAGCTGGAACTACAAGCCTGCTTTGACTGCACTGATTGGAGTGTTTTTGAAGCTGCAGCTACAGACCTGGACGAGCTCACAGATACTGTTACATCATATATCCATTTCTGTGAGGTCATGTGTATCCTTACTAGGACATTTTTATCATTAAACAATGATAAACCATGGTTCACAGGAAAACACAGAAAGTTTCATCATGCCAAAGAGGATGCTTACAGGGGTGGGGATAATTTTTGAACAATCAGGCCAGGAACACACTGAATAAGGAAATCAGAGTGGCTAAAATAAGTTACTCTGAGAAGCTAAAAAACAAGTTTTCAGCTATGACCCTGCATAGTATGGAGTGGCCTAAAACAACTTACTAATTACAGGACTCCTACCCCCAACCCTGTGGTGGACCAACGACTGGCTGACGACCTGAATGTGTTCTACTGCAGATTCGAAAGGCCCAATCTCATACCCCACACGCACTAGGACCTTCACTTCACACAAATATTAACACCTCCTGAAACCCCCCTCCTCCCCCTCCTGCTACACAACCTACACTCAAGATCTGTGAAGATAATTTGTGTTGTGTCTTTCAGAAGCAAATGTCAAGGAAGGCTTCAGGCCCAGATGGTGTCTCACCAGCGTGCCTTCGTTGCTGTGCTAACCAACTGGCCCCCATATTCATACAGATCTTCAATAGATCACTGGAGCAGTGTGTAGTCCCATGCTGCTTCAAACACTCAATTATTATCCCTGTCCCTAAGAAACCAAAAATTAACCAAAAACTTAATGACTACAGACCTGTTGCCCTGACATCTGTGGTCATAAAGTCATGAGTGTTGGCCCACCTGAAGGACATCACTGGACCCTTTCTAGATCCCCTTCAATTTGATTATCGAGCAAACAGGTCTGTGGATGATGCAGTCAACATGGGACTGCTTCATGTCCTGCAACATCTGGACAGACCGGGGACATATGCAAGGATCCTTTTTGTGGACTTCAGCTCGGCTTTCAGCTTCAGCTATTCTCCGGACTAAGTTAAACCAACTCCCTGTTCCCATGTCTTTCTGTCAGTGGATTACCAGCTTTCGGACGGACAGGCAGCATCTTTTAAGACAGGGAAAATTCACTTCCACCACCTGTACCATCAGCACTGGTGTCCCCGAGGGATGTGTGCTCTCCCCACTACTCTTCTCCCTCTACACCAATGACTGCACCACCAAGGATCCCTCTGTCAAGCTCCTGAAGTTTTCAGATGACACCACTGTCATCGGCCTGGCCGATGGATCGGCTGGCTGTCTGGTGCAGTCAAAACAACCTGGAGCTGAACACGCTCAAAATGGTGGAGATGATTGTGGACTTTAGGAGGAACACCCCAACATTGTCACCCCTCACCATTCTAAACAGAACAAGAAGTGGGAGAGACACATTGACTCCATTGTGAAAAATGCCCAGCAGAGGTTGTACGTCCTTCGCCAGCTGAGGAAGTTCAACCTGCCACAGTCATTGAGTCTGTCCTCTGCACTTCAATAACTGTCTGGTTTGGTGCAGTTACAAAATCAGACATCAGAAGACTACAGAGGACAGTTCGGACTGCTAAGAGGATTATTGGTTGCCCCATGCCCCCCCCCCCCCTTCCCCTTCAAGAACTATACAATTCCAGAGTGAGGAAAAAGGCTGGTAAAATCACTCTGGACTCCACTCACCCAGCCCACTAACTTTTTGAATTGTTGCCTTCTGGCCGACACTTCAGAGCTCTGAACTCCAGAACCATCAGGAACAGGAACAGGAGTTTTTTCCCTCAGGCGATCCATCTCATAAACGGTTAAAGCTGCCCCATTGAGCAATAATTATGTGCAATACACAGTTAAGTCTATTTATATTATCCAACATATCCACTTCTGCCATTAAACACATTGCACTGTATTTTTGTTTTTTTTTTATAACAGATTTGTAATAGATTTGCACTATGTGTGTGTGTATGTGGGTATGTATGAAGGTGTGTGCCTGAGTGTATGTACGTATATGTATAATTATTTATTTTTATTATTATTTTTTTTTAATTATCTATGTCTTGCTGCTGTTTTTGGATTGTTTTTGTATTGTTGTGCACTGGAAGCTCCTGTCACCAAGACAAATTCCTTGTATATGTAAGCATACTTGGCAATAAAGCTGATTCTGATTCTGATTCTGATTTTAAGAGTAAAATCACTTTTGTGTACCATGGAAGAAAGAGGGAGGCATATTGCAGGTTCTTCAAATACATGTTTTATTATATACTTTTTATTGCACAATGAGTAATAGCATTTGTTAACATATATGTTTCCTTTATTAAAATCAAGTGTTGGATAGGAGGCTTGCAAAATATTGATGCATGTATTTGTACGTTTTCGTATAAGAGGCAAGTCACGTGATATCAAACTATTTCGTCATGTTTCAAATTATAACTAATTGTTATGACAAAATGCATTTAAATGTTGCATGTGACTTTCGCCAGACTTTTCTCAAATCTTTTCCTTCAAAACACAACCTTGTTTTACCCATCTTGTGTTCCCTGTAGTTTTAGATATGATATTGGCTCAATACTTCTTTTTTTTAAAGATATGAAATATCTGTGTGTTCTTCATTTATGCAAATCAAATCTAATGTTTCAGGGGTTTCAGAAGGAAGCAGTCAAATTACTTTGAAGTATAATTTTAAGCAGAACACGGGCAGGAGTTTCTGGCCCACAATAGGCAAATGTAAATGAGGCTTGTGGGATTTCAAACTGGATGAAGAGGGGACGAGGAGACCATAATCTCCAAATGTGTGATGAGTATGAGGCTTATAGGAAGTGACAAGATCAGCTCATCATCAGATGGGCATGATATACTTCATCTATACTCGTCGAAACCACTCCAAGACAGTCACAATTCATTTCATTTTAGGATCTGATATCTGGATGTCTTAGGGTTATGTTCAAGTTTTCAATCATGTCCAGACAAATTCAAACTCCAAGTCAATCTCCAAACAAAACCGACACCCAAGTAATGAAACCAACAATGCCTGGCTCTAACTGAAGGGATGTGCAAGCGTTCTGTTCACTTAAATTTTATACAAAATAAGATAAGTCAGAAATATGTAACCCTCACCCTAACATTTATTGAGAACAAATGTCAAATTCAGACATATAAACAAAACAACCATTTAGAAATGGCACAGCACTATATTGCCAGCGGCATATGGTTAAACTCAATTGCTGGTGGTTAGTGAAAATTATACATTTTTGCAATAATATACAGAACACAAAGTGGCACAACTGTAGTGCGAATTTGTCTCTGAGTCTACTCAGAAACTCAAGAACTGAAGCTCTTTCACTAATACAGTATATGATAACAATAGTGCATATAAGAGCACAATTTCAGACTCAGCAGTTTTGTGCATAACTATGCCTTTGGGCTCAGCATGGGGTTATCTGGAGAGGCTTTTGTTTCATTCCACGATGCAGTTTAATAGTCCTCGCCCTCTGTCCTCTCTTCTTAGCCTTCATGGCAGACTTCATTAAATATTTATTTGTATCCCTTGTTCTCTTGGTTTTGAAAGTTTGCAAGATAAACTCCACAATTATGTTTCTGAAGTAACTTCATTTCACTTCAGAAAGCAAAGCAAGATGGTTTACATCTGAATCAAAGCACCAGCTGTGGAGAAAGTCTCTAACAGTGTCAGACCCCTGCATGAGTCTTGCTTTGCAAATGACCATCTGGAATCTCTTCTCTCAGATGTTGAGAACATCTCATGAGTTAATCACAGCTCAAGGATTGGCAACCCTGATTAGTGAAATTGACTCCAAAATCCATAAAACTCTCTGCCTCCACTCATTTTAGCTGTCTTGTTTAATTTGCATGACGTTCTAAACAGCAAAACAAACGCACTTCCCATATATTAATCGGGCCAATTCTAATCAATCAACCAAAAGGTATTTACTTGCATAAACTTTTTGTGTGAAAATTCATGCCTATTTATATTCTTCATGCAGTGGTTACAAATAGTATTTGAATACATTAGTTAATCTTTTTAAAAACATCTATGAATTCTATTGCATTAGAAAACAATATATCAAAGCAAAATGGTACCTGTAGACATAAAAGCAATGATTTTTAGCTAGCTGGCCTCAAGTTAATTTTTACTGATAAAGTCAGTCCCCCAAGTGCACACAAATGTCATAGCAGAGTAACTGGTTTATTAAAGCTACACAATGTAACTTTTGGCCCTCTAACGGTTACAAAAAAACTGCACGAGTCTCGCAGAAGACATTGTTTTGGTTGTGCTTTGCTCCTCTGCACGGAAGAATGTGGTTCGATGCACAGGTGTACACATGGATACAAGACATCTTGTCAGAGCGAATGGAATAAACAAAGATGGGTTTCTAAGGGTATGATAGAGAGGCAATATATAGATCAAGAATATTATTATTGTATACAAATCTATACTGACGGTTCAAATGATCCAGAGTCTGGACGTACAGCAGCAGCAATAGTTATTCCTGTTTGACTGTAAAATAGGGAAAAGAACATCTAATCATTTATCTGTTTACTCATCAGAAATGATAGCAATACAGTTGGTTCTTCAGTGGGTGGAAGAGGTTCACCCACTAAATGTTGTGGTCTGTTCTGACTCTCTTTCTGATCTTACCAGCTTAACTAATTCTAGACAGGATATTCTTTTTGAAAACCTTCCAACGTTGTTTAGAATAAAACCACGAGGGATAAAAACATTCTTTCTGTGGGTGCTGGCAAACGTGGGTGTAAAAGGTAATGAACTAGCAGATGAAATGGCTAAACAGGCATTAGGGAATCCAAGAATAAATATTAATGCACCACTGAGTAAAGCAGAAATGAAAGGATTAATTAAAGAGACAGTTAAAAGGAGGTGGCAAGAAATGTGGACCCAGGAAACAAAGGGAAGTCATCTATATGGAATTAAAAAAGAGGGAGGAAATGAGAGAGAAATTTGTGGCAAAAGAAGGGATGACAGTAATTTTACGTCTCCATATCAGACACACTGCATTGAACCGGTCACTATTTAATATAGGAAAGCATAACACTGGACTGTGCAATAATTGTGGATAAACGGAAACCGTTGAACATGTTCTATTAGAATGCATAGGTTATTGCAAAGAAAGATCTCAGCTCAGGGATTATGTTAAAGCCATATCCAAAGGGATAAAGTGTATAACATTACAGAACTTTACAGAACAAAACAATGACGTGGTTCCTGCCTCCTCCTCCACGTGATGCGTGACCCTACCAACGAGCTTACATCATTCCTCTCATGAGCGCATATCACAGAAATGTACACTTAACATATTACAAATAAGTGCACTTTAAGTCGCTTTGGATAAAAGCATCTGCCAAATATGTAAATGTACTAATTACTTTACTTTTCAGTTTCTTTCTAAAACACATTTCACTAAGAAGATGGCTTTTTTCTCAAATTCGTTGAATTAGACATGCCCTCTCTTTCCAAAACAACACCCTCCAAAGATAGCGTTGAGACCATCATCGAACAGTAGAGCAGTAGTATGTCTTCTCAGAGTTATCAAACACAACAGTAGCAAAACCGCCCACTGCTGACAACTGGTATGAATATGAATAAGACATTAAACCTGATTGATCCACTTCAAGTACTACACTACGAGTACACACAAACTGATTAACAGGCAGGAAATACATCAAAGTCTTCTGATTGACGTGCCACAGACACATATTTCAGGACACTTATTTCAGTGATATCTTTCAGGAAGAAGAAACTTTTTCTGCATACCATTCAATAAAAAAAAAAAAAGCTCACTGCACCTTTAACTTAATTGAAAGTCAACAACTATAATCTGATTAATAGATTTTGAAAGGTAATGTGTTACATACATTTTTGACTTAAAAATAAACTACATTACAGTAACTTGGGTAGGCTACACCTCTCCACCCATATATACATGCAATAGTACTGTATAAATGTCTAGATGATTAAAACAAATCATGAATATTTGTACTTATCAATACCTTCAACCAATCTGAAGTTGAGGTTGCCTTGTGATTGATGATGTCTGCCAGCATTGTCAATAAATAAAATAAAAATATCTGGATGGATCTGTCCTCCGAACATATAGATAGAGGTTGCTCAGTTCACATACTGGGTTTTATGTATAAGGAGAATTCCTGTGGAACATGTCCACAAGTTTTGTTTTATCATCCAGAATCCATTGACTATACATTTGATCAAAATGTAGTTATGATTGAATTTGTGTCTCTTAGACTGCAAGTGTGATGATGGTTTTGCTCAACCATGCTCAGATTCAGAATATGGAGTGAGACTATTTTATAATCCACCATTGGCTGGACAATCAAAAACTTTGAAGCCCTTTATCTCAGTTTCAGTGTAGGTGTAGTTATTGTGTTTGGCTTTTTTGGTCAGTATTGGAGAAATTGTATTTCTTAGGTCCTCTAAATTACACAATTTGTAAATACATTTTGGTCTTCCACAATTTATTTTAAACAGCTCTGCCTATGCATTTTAAAAAGTACAAGTATTACAAGAAATTAAATGTAAATTAAAAAACATAAAAAGTAGACTCAACTCTGAAGTCACAACTATAGTTAAACTGAAACACCTTACCAGACTCTCATGGAATCCAGAGCAAGAATATGGCTTTTTCAGTTCACATGTACCACTTTAATTTCAGGGTTAGGGTTAAAAGAAGAAACAGCTTGTATGAATTATGAACTGGTTGCACTGGGCTCTGCATGTTCTGCAGAGAGACAGAGATATTTCTAAAACTGTGGAATGTTCTTGTGGGCAAGCGATATTAAAACTGATTACTTTAGCAGACTGGCTCCAAAATCCTTAACCACAACCACACTGGAGCCCCAATTCTCCAACTCTTCGATCAGATAATGACTGCAGAACCAATCTAAGAGCTCCCTTAGAGACAGATTGCCTTGACTCATTTTAGCTGCCTCACATCATTTACTTGGGTTTCTAACTTACAGTGGGAACTCAAACTACATGATCTCAAGAGCTGTTGGAAAGATATTACTTTTGATATTGGAAAGCTACCCACAGAATGAAAGAACATTTGTACTACACTCTTCTGGTAGAAAGCTAATACTTGCCAGTTATGTGACTTGTGAGGTCATTTAATATAACGTGATGATAAAAGATAACTTTTTCAAGTTTTACTGAAGCCATAGTGTCAGTATGTATTTATGTTTACTCTCTCCAATGTCAAACAAAATCCTGATCGTTTCAAGGACAATTCCAAAAACTCAACATGTTAATGAAGAGAGGTTGTTATTCAGAATATTTGTCCTGCTTCTGAGCTAAATGCCATAACAAATAGCACTGCTTATCTGAAGAGCAGATTTGCAGGTACAGCTTTGCAAAAAGTAATTGCGTTAAAATCAACTATTTTTCATTTCCTAAAGGAAATATGAATTCCCCTTCTGTCACTCACTTGACGTTGTGTCGATGTAGTGACACTAGGGGTCGCACTTGGGATCCCCAAACACCTCCAATCTTTGAGAAAAGGCCAATGAGAATTGGCGAGTGGAATTTGCATGCCACTCCCCCAGTCATACAGGTATAAAAGGAGCTGGAATGCGGCCACTCAATCAGATTTTCAAGCTGTTGTGTGTCAGCAAGCTGAATCCCACTGCCGGTCCATTCACCTCTAAACGCAGAAGCGTATGCTGTTGGATATACGCCAGCTGCTTTCTTTCTGTTTCAACAGCGCTAAGAGAGTGTATATTCCTGACAAGAGAGTATATTTTCTCTATTAGATCAAAACACATTGACGTGAACGTCTTTTTAAAGATGCCTTCCGTCTTTGTGTAGTCTCTCCGCATCCACCTCCGACAGCCACGGGCGAGAACATGACCAAGGCAATGTTGTGGTCATGGCTTTCCTTCCATGGGAAAGCCGCTTCAGCCGCCCCCCTGCACCTTCTACCTACAGTCTGAGGCTGGCTCTACTGGTGCTGGAGGCGATTTGGGGATTTCAATGGCACGGTCTCGCCGGGTAAACCTCCGGGGATCTCCCAATAACCAGCATGCTCGTTTGCCCCAGTCAAGCTCCAAGGTGAGTCCAGCTCGCCTCATGGCCATCTTGTCTCTTTCAGAGCCCGTGAGCAGAATGAGTCCTCGATCGCTGCATCGGAGAACGCGTTGGCGATGTTGCATGCCATGGATTCAATTGGGCTGCCACCTTTGGGTCTGCCCGCCCAGTCTGAGGCCAATGCAGAGCTGTCTGCCATGCTTACCCAGGCAGACACAAGTGTCGGGTTGGACTGGGTCCCTCAACAGTCCCCAGAGGCCTCGCGGCTAGATGATTGGTTCCTGGGTTTGGGTCGCCACTCAAAGCCTTTTTCTGCCCAAACCCGACTTCCCAGCTCATCCGCTCTCACTACCCTCGATGGCGGCTGGACAGGCCGCCTCCACTCTGCATACCATTGCCCTCCTGCAAATACACCAGGACAAAATACTGAAAGAGCTGCATGTGTAAGAGAGCAGCCCTGTCGGCTTTCTCTGCCCCAGTTGCTGTGTTTGTAGAGCTCCTTGTGGATCTACCACCGCACCTTGGATGAGCCCACATGTCCTATTTCCTAATGTTACATCCCCTTCCGGCAGGATTTGGTCTCTGTGGGGTCTTTTCCCCCTGAAAGAATAGGAAAGGAAAAGAAAACCATCGTTAGATGTCCCCAGCAGAATGTAGAGAAAACTTAGAGAGAAAAGGCCGCGGCTGGCATGGCCTGCTCCCATGCTAGTTACGTTGCACCCCAGGGGTGTGGGGAACTACATGACATCTTGTGGGGTGTTGTGGGAGGTTGCTTGCAGACTGATGCACCTGCTATTACACATGCAGCAGCTTGCTTGAACCTGCATCAGCAGATCACATAACACGGATCAGCTGTTGTGGCATTTTTCTATAGGGACCCCTAATGTCACTACATCGACACAATGTCACATTTCATGTCTTACAAAGGCATGATTTTTTTTGGTGGGAAACAACTCGAAATGTAAGCCATCTTTCTTTGAAAATTTTAATGTCTGTGCGTTCTTGAGCAATATGAGAGAAACTTGTTCACAGCGATTTGCATTTTCACGTGAGAACTTTAGTAGTTTAGTGTTAAAAAAATGCAATGATAATGCTAACAAATGTTATCAAATGTGAATTGAGCATAATGGCAAAGAGAATTTTTTAGCAACTAACAACTTTGGTCTGTTCCTCACACATAACTATTGTGTTGCTTCAGAAGACTTGGAATATTGCACATAAGTTGTATGGACTACTTTTAATGTGCCTTTGTGTCCCTTTTTGAATCATTGTCCATTTTCGTATTTTGGAAAAGAACAATTTGGACATTAAGCCTAAAATCTCCTTTTGTGTTCCATGAAAGAAAGAAAATAATAAAGGTTTGGAGTGGCATGGAGAGAGTAAATTATAACATCATTTTCAATTGTCTGTGAACTATTCCTTTAAGAAAAATGCCAGAATTGTTAGTATTGGAAAAGCCTTTGCCAATTAAAATCAAGAAAAGTCCTAATCCTAACCTTAGAATTAGCCAGGAATTATGCTTCAGACTCTTGACTATATGCTGAAATTATAGGAATAATAATATTTTTAACATCAGTTCAGTGTCTGTGACAGTTACAGTCAGATGACAGTTTCAGCAGTAAACAGCCGTCAACACACTCTGTTCCTGACGCACATCAGACTCAAATCCTGCATTCTCTCCTCATCCTGCCAGTACTGTGATAACCTTAGGGCTTGCTTACATAATGTCCTTTCCCAGCACTGCCAATGAACCATAGTGAATGCCACAGAGCATTTCTGTTGAAGATATTTCCATGCCGCAGCCCGTGAATATTGTATTCTGAACCATGAGAGAATCATAATCACCAGTGGGTGAGTTATATTGGGTTTATATATCCATTGACATGGCAAAGGTATTTAGACTCATAATCAATTTGCTTAGGAAAAGCAATTTACTTTAAAAAAAAAAAAAAGCAAAGTATGATGTTTGCATGTTCAGTTTCTGTGTTGCAGAATGTCAGTCTAAATACGATAAAAGAAAAAATACGAAATTGGGAAACTTTTTACAATTAACAACCCCCCATTCTCCACCCCCTTCCCCCACATTTTCATTACTGAAAAAAATAAAAATAATATAACATAAAATAATAATCTTGTAAAAAGAAAAAATAAATAATAGTAGTAATAGTAATTATAGTATGTGTGTATATATATATATATACACACACACACACAATTACTAATAGTAATTGATTTATATCATAAACCCTAACAGACATAAAACAAATTTTCTTTTCTTACATGATAGTACATTTTAATTGTCATGCCCCACTGAAATCTTTGTGACCTGTTTGAATTACAATAAATCCCGCAACCACATAATTAACCATATCTGCTCATATTGTAAAAAATGTATGAGCTTACATAGTGTATAAAGCTTTATAACAGCAGCCATGACACAACCGTATCTAGATTTCAGTGAGCCATACAGAAGGTCTCATGGTTCCCCTGGTGACTGTGAGCATGTCATTCTCACTGTTCTGTGCTTATTGGTGTGAGGTTTCACATCAGTGCCATCAGAGTTGCTAAATGAATAGAGAGGAACAAGTGTTCAAAGGTCCCAACAAATTCAGCAAATCAATACAATGCTATTATGTGTTAGTCATGTTACAGCTATTGACTTTTCTTCTAAGATCTAATGTATTATTCATTGTCATCCGTACACCCTCTTTTTCATAATACACCACACACCCACATACACATCCAAGCATACATGCATATTGTTCTCACAAATCCATAAAGCACATTCATGAACACATACAATTACACTTGCACACATGCATGAGCGCACAGAACTAGTCTATATTTATATGATTTTTTTACACTTGATTTGGCATAGCTTTTAATCAAGGGGTATTATCAAAGGGGTCTTTGGTATTGCTTAAACACAATTTGATCAAATATAACACTTATAAAAGACACTCAATGTGAATTCACTAAAGTTGTGTCTGGTATTATTTACTAGCCAGTGTAATCCAGTTTAACGTACCACTGGTATAGTGCTGTGCAATTTCTTTACTACTGATTGAGCCTTATTTGAAAAAAGTCTGCACTATTTGAACTACTACTGCCTAAGGAAAGAAAGCAGTAAACAATTTAGTTTAAAGGAGATTTTTGTGTACATTTTCAATTGATCATGGTAGTAGTAATTCATCAAACAATGCAGTTTTATAACTGGGCATGCTGTATATCCAGACATGTGATGTAGTCAAGCACACTTTAAAGAGATGCACAATTTCTTGGCTGTGTTTGTGGTGTTATTTGATATGCAACAACATGATCACATGGGAAGACGGCATGTTATTTCCAGTACACTAGTATCAGTCACATTATGTTGACTCATTGACAAGTGCCATGTCCCATCAGACATTAGGGAGCGTGTTGCATCAGGAGCATGAGAGACTCGGGTTTGGATCCCGTGTTAAAATCAGAATCGCAAAATTATTTATGAATGCAATTGAGAGGCTGCGTTACATATTAACTCCTGGTTAGGTTTCAGTTTGGGATTTGATTTGACTGTATTACGGCCTGTACAGCTGAAAACAGCTCACATAAAAACTCACTTTTGGTACACCTCTGTGTACATATAGTCATGAAAATTTAGCTCAAATGTCCCCATATGCCCAACAACACTTACCGCTTTGGGCACTGGAGGCAGTGTTTCCAATTTTGGTAAGAATACAACTATTTTAGCTATAGAAAACTAAACATACTGTATCTGATTTCACTGTGAAATCATTCTGTACATGATTACTTCAGTGAATCATGTGCTAAAACAATGCAGACAGTGCATGCAAATAAATGACACTGCCAGCGGGTGCAGTTCATACATAGTGAATTCCACCCATGCTCCAATATATAGTTGTACAAAAAATGCTGTAAAATAGAGAAAAGACTGACAGCAGGCATAACAAGAGGAAGAAAACTGTCTTTCTGAGAAAT
Organism: Xyrauchen texanus; assembly: GCF_025860055.1. Lineage (NCBI taxonomy): Eukaryota > Metazoa > Chordata > Actinopteri > Cypriniformes > Catostomidae > Xyrauchen > Xyrauchen texanus. The sequence goes on along the minus strand of NC_068292.1, from coordinate 14,784,158 downwards.
GTAACCTGTGTTAGTAAAGGAGATGTTCTTTATGAGTAAAAGACAGCGATTCAGGTTTTGACATGTAAAGTTTACATTTTGTAATCTGAGTTTAAAGGCTTCAGTTATGTTATACGACTCTTACTATTTCTATAGTATGCAGTATTTTGAAATGTATGGAAAATGTCTGTATAAATCGAATACCTTGAAGACAACCTGGTCTCATAGAATTTCCGTTAATCTATATATATTTTTGCAAACTGATTTGTACATGCTGCTGTGGCGTGGTCGAGTGACGTTCTGAGGAGAGTTAGGCCAGCAGAGGAAGAGTGGTAAGGATTGACACCTGTGGGAATTTCTCTCTATCTTTTTTGTGTTCCAGTTAGAACTGGAGAGAGATATAAGGGCAGTCCAGACCACCAGAAGGGAGAGGGAGACCCAGACCTGTGTGTGTGTGTGTGTGTGTGTGTGTGTGATTATGTTGTCTTGCAAAGATAGCTAAATAGCGAGAAACTAAAATAAATATCCGCTGTACGTGGTTTTTGTTATGCTGTCTCCAGCTTCCTCATTCTTGTGCTACCAGGTAAGTGTTACAGTGGTGCCGAAACCCTGCATATGTGAGAAAGATACACCATCATGGAGTCCTTGCCCTTCGCCGAACTCATCAAGACCCTCAACAGCATCCACCAATCCCAACATCAGGCTCTGCTTGAGCTATGTGTGGAACAGGAACAGCAGGTCCAGGCACTCTTCCAGGTTCAAGCGGAGGACCGGCAGTTGCTACGGAGCTTGGTACACCAGGAGGGGTCTTCAGCCCCTCAGGATGACCCGGAGGCTTTCATCGAGCTGTTCGCGTGGACGGTGGGAGCATGGAAGTGGTCGAGGACCCAGTGGGAGGCCTGCTTACTGTCGCAGGCTGCCCCCAAACGAGCAGGAATGTACCTGGTACCTGTGAATGTTTATCATAGAACACCATATCAAAATGTCCCCAGTGGTAGGGGTAATCAGTTGTCCCTAACGATTCCTTGAACACAAAAAACATGTTATACAGGAAGAATGGAAGGCAATGATAGATATGGGGGTAATAGAACAATCCCACAGTGACTGGGACAGACCGGTGGTTCTGGTTCCTAAGAGCGATGGCTCGTTTCTGTGTGGATTATACGAAAGTCAATGAGGTGTCTAAATTTGATGCATAGATTGATGAACTGGTTTGGTGGATAGGCACAGCTTGCTTTTCCTCGACACTGGATTTGAGAAAGGGATATTGGCAGATCTCCTCATCTCCCATGTCCTGTGAAAAAATTGTGTTTTCCACACCATTCGGATTACACCAATTCGTGACACTTACATTCGGTTTGATTGGGGCAATTTTTCAACAGCTGACGGTCAGGTGCGGCCCCAAATTGAGAAGACCACAGCAATTGCGTCTGCCCAACACATAAGAAAAAAAAGGTGGTGAGACAGTTCCTGGGGTTGGCTGGCTATTATCACAGGTTTGTGCCTAATTATACAACCGTCACCAGCCTGCTGACTTTTCTTTCTAATTAGGGGGCACCAGATCCGGTCCAGTGGACGGAGCCATGTCAGCATGAAAGGGTGAAAGCTGCACTTTGCGATGGGCCATTATTGCACTCTCCTGACTTTTCTTTCCTTTTATCTTGCAGATGGAAGTGTTTGACAGTGGGTTGGGAGCAGTATTGTCCCAGATAGTGGAGGGGAAGGAGCGCCCTGTGCTGTACATTAGTCAAAAACTCTTGCTGAGGGAGACTTGGTACAGCATGATTGAGAAGAAGTGTTTGGCCATCAAGTGGATGGTCTTCACATCTGGTACTCTCAAGTCAAGTCAAGTGGTTTTTATTGTCATTCAACCATATACAGATAGTACAGTACACAGTGAAACGAGACAACGTTCCTCCAGGACCATGGTGCTACATAAAACAACATAGGACAAACACAGAACCACATAAGACTACGAAGACTAAATAACATACCTATATAAAGTGCACGTGCAAACGTGTGCAAAGAATACGGGACAGTACAATAAATTACTAAAATTGAGTAATTTTTATCTAGGTGGGTGAGTGCCAGAAGGAGGGTGGTGGCGATGACGTTGTCTGTTGAACGGTTGGGACGATACGCAAACTGCAGTGGGTCTAGTAAGGGGTGCAGCTGAGTCTTAATGTGCCTCATGACGAGCCTCTCGAAGCACTTCATGATGATGGGTGTGAGTGCAATGGGACGGTATTCGTTGCGGCAGGACACTGAAGACTTCTTTGGCAAGGGGACAATGGTGGTGGCCTTGAAGCATGTTGGAAAGATGGCGCTGCTCAGAGAGATGTTGAAGAACATCTGCCAGCTGGTCTGCACATCCTCTGAGCACCCTGCCAGGAATGTTGTCTGGTCCAGCAGCCTTCCGTGGGTTGACTATACATAGAGTTTTCCTCACATCAGCCGTGGTAAGACCAGCAACTGGTCGTTGGGAGGAGGCGTGGTCTTCCTCGCCACCACGTCATTCTGCGCCTCAAACGTTAACTCTATACTCTCCTTGAAAGCTTCACTTTATTTAGTTGGCCAGCTACTGGAAAGCTTGTAAAACTTTATGCAGCACAATGAGATAATAGCTAACAGCTAGCGATCGTGTTATTGTTTTTTGTCACGTTTAAGATGATGTCATGGCAGTAGAGGCAGCGCAACTATAACGATCAGCCTATAATCCCACCCACTTTGAGGTGGCACTAAACAGCAGTGGAAAAGCAAGCTAAAAAAAGCTAGTAAAGCGAGTAGAGTTGAGTTGAACTTTTAATATGGTATCCTATTAGGAAACTCTCAGTCTAGGACCAAAAGAGGTCTCAAAGTTCACTCAAGAGAGTGAAAAGCACAGATCTAAAGCTGTCAATTTCCAAGACTGGGTTTACCAACATTTTACCCTCTTAAAACACAAAACAAACTAACATTGTTCTTGTCTTTCTCATATGTAAATCTACCTTAGATATTATCAGACAACCTCATGTAATGTTATCCTTGATTTAACCATATGATATATACTTTTTACTCTTAATCACATATTATGAATGTTAATACCATTGTAATTATTATTATTACCCTCATGTTTGGTATCTATGAAGTCCATAGTTAATTTTCAGAATATTGATGTTGTGTAAAATCCTATAACTTGCATTGTATTGTTGCTATCAAAATTTAGGACTGAAATACCTTTAGTCAGAGCAGGAAACTTAGGAATATCCTGTAACAAGAGAACAATATGCTAATTAACTTGAGGCGGGAAAAGCTGTTTATGCCCCATGGTTAAGTTAATTTCTGACAGGTCAGAAGTCTTCTGGGTTGTGCCCAGTCAGAAAGGTTAAAACCTCATGACACAATGAACCATTGAGTTGAGTCGAGTCGATGCTGAAAACAGAGTCCACTCCTACTAAGAATCTACGCTGAACACAAAGTCTAAGCTGAGCATCAAATCTACGCTGAGCACAAAGTAATGTAAGCGCAGCGTAGTTCTAGTGGGAAGACTAGCAGCTGTACATCATCGCACCATTAGCTGGGTAATTCCCAGCCAATCACATGTTAGCTGTTGCTTTATAAGTCTGCACACAATCTATCACATTGTTGTTTCAGTGTGCTAATACGGCAACCTCCACCACTCCACCACCACCAGTTGAGTCCCATCCTGCACAGGAGTAGGCTCCTCGCCCCTGCCTCCTATCTCCGGCAGAATATGATGGTTCCGAGTACAACCTCTTCGGACCACCAAAGAGAGACATTACTTTTCTGTTTGATATTCATAAAATAAATGTCATCTTAAATTTCATTCAAGTCTGCAAGTCTTCCTGATAGAAACTGTATTCCACTACAGTTACAATTTAAATAATTGGTAATTAGAATGCAGTTACATTCAAAAATAATTGTGATTACTGAAGAGATACCATTGCATTTTATTGTTATTTGTTTAATTTAATATTTAGTCCTTTCAGATGGAAAACATTTATACATATAAATGATCGAGCCAAAGTGCATTTGAACAGTGGTGAAACACTTTCTTATGATGTGTTACATTCATACGAGCAGACATAGAAGTAAATTTGAAGTAAGTTTGGAGCAGAAGAAATAGAAATAAACCTTGTGTAAATTGTCAGCTTTACAGTAAGCTTAAATGCTATTTCTAGCCATTTTTCACCAGCCATGAGCATATTTCTAAATCGAAATCTGTAAGATTCCCTAGAGATTAGATCATTATTTCCCTTTTAACTATTAATGAGCTAAAATTCCTACATATAATGGTGGAGACATGCAGGCAGTTTAATCAGAATTTATGAGCATACAGCAAGTCATTTCTATTATTCCTGGTAATAGATCAGAAACAGATCAAACAAGACTGATGTGTCTGTGATATGTGCTGGCCTGTTGTTAGTGTTGTTGTTTGAATGAGAATAGAAAGCTCGAGTTTGCCTTTCAACACATGAGAAGGCACCAGAATAAAACTAAACTGTTTGACAAAACATCAGTCATATTTTGTTTTATTTGAAACGGCAGTACATTCAGTAAAAATGCCCTTGTCAGGAAGCAAACCCCTCACAGTGCAGTGTGGTAGACTGTGAATGCTGCACCTCTTTGTCTTTCTGTAAAGGCCTTATTGCAGCCAGATTGTTGCCATCGCGACGCTCTGATGACATTCAACTGAGCTGGGACTCCCTGGGTTTTATCTATTAGAGTAGCTAACTAACAGATTTCCCATTGTACAAGCTCGATGAGCAAAATTAATAGATACACTTGTGTAACATTGTGCGTCAGTGTCCGTTTTATTTTGTATGCATGATAGCTAGAAATGAAAGCTAGAAATTTACAGCAAATCTGGGTGTCCAGAGTAACTGGCATAGAAATTTGAGATCCACTCAGATTAAATAGATTGTTCACTGAAATATTTGCAGATCTGCCACATAAGTAGAGATAAGATATCTCTATGAACAGGCGAGAATCTGAATGTAATAATTTTAAGCACTCCGACGCTTTGAATGAATGGAATAGTAAGTGTTCTGTCAACAAGACACACATGCACAGAACTATTGAAATTTTGTGAAAGTGTTTTAACGATCTGAATGAATAACATAACAAGCGCCATGTCATAAGACCTGCTCTGAATTAAATTTATATAGTCCGCGCCGTGGCATAAATTTGACAATATTATGTGTGCATTGTTGGAAACAACCGTTTTCTATGTTGTGCACTGTTCGAAATGCACCAACGTTTCATGTGATTGGCTTCAGTTGATGATCCCAGGCACCAATGAGGGCGTGCCCAACAATAATGTGTGGTGTCGGTTTCCATGACAACCAGTGGTCATGGGAAGCCCGAGGAGGCCCTTCCGGGGCAACTCCCAACCAGACATGTGCAACCCATCGACACCACATTTTTGTGAACAAACATCTGTCGTAGCTAAGCTAAGAGTGATCCTCTATAGTTAAACATAAGCTAAAGCCATTAGCCTTGAAGGTTAGCAGTTAGCATCCCATGTCTGTAGCATTTGAATAGAGCTTGTGTGTGTGGCAAAATTGAAACATTAAATCTTTTCTATGCATTTCAAATTAACCATTCTTGGTCTCTTCTCTATTCTGTATTTCAACCATTGTTTCTTTCCATCACTTTGCTTTCATTCTATTAGATACATTCTACAAACAATTTATTTATTAAATTCAAGTTTAATAAATGAATGAGTTAATAAATAAATAATTAAAATAAAATAACAAATGTTTTATTTCTCATTTGGTTGATGTAACACAGTTGAAGGATGGGCAAGGAGGAGGCGAGAACCGGCTTGTCAACATAAATTATATTTTAATGAGAAACTCAAAAACACAAACAAACACACATGACGGACATGTCCGTAATTCTCTCTCTCTCCAACAATCGTCACCGGCCGCCTTTATCCCTCGCGCGCCTCATCAGGCTGATTGGGGACCGGGCGCGCGATATTCCGACCGGCCCCGCCCCCCTCCGCTCCACAGTTGATTTATGACTACTTTATTTCTTCTTTGAAATTTAATTATACCAGATAATAGTTGTGAAGCATTTTAAGCAGAAAGACTTATTACTGTTTGTTATTACTATTCTTATCCAACTTCTGTCATTCTGCAATCCATTATTATCCCTCAGATTTGGTTTGTTATTTCAGTTATTGTTTTAAGATTTAATCCTGATTGACTGCATTTTTTTCCTCGCTTTCCATTATTTATTATTTATGTATGCACTTTTCTGGTATTGTTGTGGCATTGAGGTGATTGTTTCCACCCTTGTGAGTTTTTGGCAACCTGGCTCATCTGACTCTGACTCACCCCCGATACTTGCTCTTAGGTGCCTTGTCCAACCCCATAGGTGGACATCAGCAACTAGACACTCCAATTTGCCGAGTCAGCATACCATCCGGTGGGAACTGACTACTCCATTTTGAGTGCTGTCCTTTTGTTTTAAAAGTCTCTATGGTGCCACTGCTGGGGAATGGTGAACAGTGGCCAAGCCCTCTTAGCTGCGTGTTCAGGAGCAACCAGGTGAGGTAGCCTTGCTTATTTGATTCCACTCGATTGAGAGCAATTTCTCCTTGAGGCCCTGCAATAGAAGATACGATGATAATTCGTCATCACAGGGTTTTCAGGCTGAAATGGAAATCACCTCGTTTTCATTTGTTTTGAACAATTTTTCCAATTTTAATTCTAAATCTTTTGTGGGATATGAAGCATTTGCTTCCAACAATTACCCACAATACATCTAGATTATAACCCAATTAGCACAACTGAATAGTGGAATCTCACTACATAATTTCTTCACCTATTCTACCTTGCCCTGTCTTCTCCCTCCTTATTCCTTGTGAAGTCAGGGACTTAACCTGTTGACAAACCACTAATCAATCTTGAGTAACACTGCACCAATGAGAACTGGGTTGAATATCAAATCATTAAACCGTTATGTGTGTTTTACCTCATGTATTCCCACTCTAATAGTCCCTCTCCTTGCTTCCACCAATGCAAGATCTCAGCATCCTACCCAACCACGGCTCAAATCAAATCGTAGGAAAAAGTGACAGTTAACCATCGTTTTCCATCGCTCTGCCTTAAATCGCCTGTGGTAACAGTCCACCTGTGCCACATGATATGTGTATGGTGTCAATCCTGATAATTTAATGAAAAAAAGAGTAAACACATTTCTTGCTCTTTGATTGGAAAGGATTTTTATTTCATAAGGAAAGAATATTTCAATTGTAGGAAAATGTAAAAAATACACTACACGCTTAGCTGTCCCACTACACCTAGACCCTTAAACCCAGTACAGATCTGTGTCAGCTCTCTCTTGCTCTAAGCGTTTCAGCACAGCTCACCAAAATGTCAAATTCAACCAACCCTGCTGCCCACTGGGAAGACTTGGAGGAATGGCTGAGTGGCCAAACGTACAATATGTTACCCAAAGCTGCAGACCTATTCCAAGCAGTCGATGCCATCACTGCTTGGAAACAAGGTCAGAGATCATTCACGACAACCTGGGCAAGACAAAGACTACAATGACCAAACTGATGCATAGCAATTCTTGGTCATTTCAAATTTGAATATGAAATTTCTTCACTTATCGAACTGTCACCACAATTATCTAGTGATGACCTTGTCTCACTCCAGTCGTCCAAACTTACCTTGAAAACCCTTATTGCCCACTTGTCCACGGCCCGCGTTTCAGCGGCTGGTAGGGGACTCCTCCGCCCCTGGCAGCGGCCCTGACCGCTCCAGGCAGTCAGTTAGGAGCCCCTTCTCCCCTCGCGGTCGGCAGATGGCCGCGGCTGCTCCGTTGGGGTGGACGGTAGTGGCGAGAACTCTACTACGGCGTATCCATCCTCCTTCCCGGGTTTTGGTACCAGTGTAAAGGGATTTAGATGGGCAAGGAGGCGGCAAGAACCGGCTTGGCAATATAAATAATATTTTAATGATGTACTTAAACAAAAGACAACAACACACACATGATGGACATGTCTGTAAACAATCTCTCTCTCGCGCACCATGGTCCTGGCCAACCAGCGCGATGGGTTGGGCAGCGAAAGTCGTGCGTCCAAACTCTGTGCGAGGGGCACTAACGGGACAATCGCTTTTGACGTACCGGGCGAGGCTTCGCACCGGGGGGGGAGCAGGTAATAGGGCGTCGGGAGGCAGAAGAGCGTTCCTAGGCTTGGGTGCCTAGAGAGGCATCCTCAGAACTCATCAGTGCTGGCCTGCCGGGTTGTCCTCAATCCCGTGGGAAGAAGGAACGACGTGGGGGGGTGAGCGACTGAACTGGCTTTCTCTCATCAGAAAATAAAGCCGCGACCGAAATATTACCATGGCTATGTTCTGGTACTGAACCATGTGATCGCATCCCAGGCACGCGAGGCAGCTTTTATGACCGTTAGAAGTGGAGAGAAATCAACCACATCCAGGAACTACACAGAGGCTGAAAGACATCTTTAAAAAGATGCGTTCTGAAAAGGATGTTCAACGCCTGCTGTGTATTGCTCTTTTATGAGTGGAAACTCAAATTTTTTTAGAGGAAATAAACTCTTTTTAGGAGGAGAAACACTCTTTAAGACAATGAAAGCGGCGTGGACTGCACAGCGTGCAGAGTGAGAGAATGCCAGCTGGAAATGCGCCATAGATCCAACAGTAGTGCTTCTTGCCAACAGAGGTGAGTGGAACAGTGGTGAACTAAGCTTTGCTGTTGCACAACCGCTCGGCTCCGAAGAAAAATTCTGACAGACAGACGCTGCTTCACTTCCATTTATACCCGTATGTCCAGGGTGGGGTGTCCAAATTCTATCTGCCAATTTGACATTGGCCTTTTCTCAAGTTCAGAGGTACATTTGGCGTCCCAAGAAGACCCCTTGTGTCCCTTCATTCGACACAACGTCGAGTGAGTGACAGAAGGGGAACTATAAACAGCTGCAAGAAAACTCAATTTGATCTGTGATCTTTCATGCATTGTGCAAAGGTCAGCAATACCCTATATCCATATAGTAGGATCAGCAATATTTGCCATTCCATGGAGAAGGCGAATGGTTTGGGGGGATGGATTGTTATTGGAGGGAAAGAGTGAGTGTGAGAGGGAAAGAGAGATCAGCCATCTGCTGCTGTGTCTGTTCTACCTCTGAGTGTCATCAGTGCAGTGTCTTTGTTATGATGCAGCTGCATTTGACGCTAGTGTCATCTTACAATGTGTGTGTGTGTGTGTGTGTGTAGTATGAACATTTTTCACTGACAATCTGCTGCAGTCGTTTGTATTCTCACACACACACACACACACACACACACACACACACACACACACACACACACACACACACACACACACACACACAACACACACACACACACGTTGGGTTTCCATGTTTTATGGGGACTTTCCATAGACATAATGGTTTTTATACTGTACAAACTTTATATTCTATCCCCTAAACCTAACCCTACCCCTAAACCTAACCCTCACAGAAAACATTCTGCATTTTTACATTTTCAAAAAACGTAATTTAGTATGATTTATACGCTGTTTTCCTCATGGGGACCGACAAAATGTCCCCACAAGGTCAAAAATTTCGGGTTTTACTATCCTTATGGGGACATTTGGTACCCACAAAGTGATAAATACATGCTCACACACACACATTGGGTTTTCATGTTTTATGATTTTTATATTGTAAAAACTTTATATTCAATCCCCTAACCCTACCCCTAAACCTAACCCTCAAAAAAAAAAAAAAAAACTTTCTGCATTTTTACATTTTCAAAAAACATAATTTATTATGATTTATAAGCTGTTTTCCTCATGGGGACCGACTGATTGTCCCCACAAGCTCAAAAATGTCAGGTTTTATTATCCTTGTGGGGACATTTAGTCCACACAATGTAGGGAATACCTGGACACACACACACAGCATAACCCAAAATCCCAAGACTTCAACGTGCTTTTGTGACACAACCTTTGGCAAGATAGAACAAAAGATATACTCAAACAAACTTTACATTTTGCTTGTTTTGTCAATGAGCTAGTAGATACAGATGGGGTGGATGTCTGGAGTGCAATATTGACTAATCAGCATGTTAAGCAAAAAAGGTATGAGAGACCACTGACGTGCACAGAACAGGGGCTACAGGGGCACAAGCCCCTGCCCCTTTCATTCACAAATCTAAAGGTGGATTTCACACATGTAAAGGTACCCTTTTAAGCAGAGGTGCCTTTAAGAGCACATAGATTTAAGAGGAGGTGTCTTTACAACAGCATAACCCCAACACCCATATCAAAGCCATAGTATCAAAGGATTTTGCTCACATAAAATTAGTTATGATACATATGGCTGCCAGAAAAGTGAGGATGCTTTTGACCCGTAAGTTTTAATTATACTGAGGTGATGCCGCAGCACCATAGAGTGAATTGTGATTACTATTATTATTATTTCATTATAAGGTGCTGATCATTTAATTATAAGGCAGTGATCTTAATGCATTGACCATTATACTCAGCTGAGCTACCACTGAGAAAATTCGTTTTAGACGTAATTGGATATTTTTTAACCAATCATATTTTCTGTTTTAATATGGAGCGTGACATTTCGAGTGTCTACAGTGAAATGCTGATGCGCCTGAGCTGGAGAGCTGGAGTCACCATAATTTTCGCTGTATATTTACTTTGCTGCTAAAAGTGAAAATATTAATGCATTTTAATAAAAACTTATGCTATTGAACTTTGGGAACATTTTAGGTGTCACTACATAGTATTTTTTATGCTCTTCGCAGATGAAAAGTTCTCCCATAATTGTACCAACTGTCTTTTGTTTCTGTCTTTTATTCCTAGTGATTTCAAATCATCTTAATTTATATTTCTTAATAGGAAATCTATTTCAATATACACAGGAAAGAAAATGTTTGTACACAGATAAAACAAATAGCCTAATAATTATTACATATGTACAGGGCTGTAGGTAGTGGTGTTAAAGGTGGTAAGGTAGATTCTAGGGGTCCACAGGTCCAAAGGGGCCCACAAAAAATTCTAAAATATTTTTTAATAGGAAAAGAGCCCAGAGCAATATAATGTAGCGTATTTAGGGGTTTCAGTGAAAGTTCGCTAACTGGTTAGTTTAGCAGTGTTGTGTTAAGCTATTAGCTTAGCTGTACTGTGTTTACAATATGGTTGCGCATGTGCTGTAAATTGCCCCGGAAGGGTCTTTTTAGGATTCCCATGAACTTTTGTCGCCACAGCAACCAACACCAGTGATTTGTGATCTGGGTCAGAACTAATGAAAACAGTTTAATTGATGCAAACGAACTTCAACGTGTTCCACAAAAATAAACAGTAATCAGCTGCCAACTTCTCACACCAATATAAGTAACGAAATTGGTATGACAAATGTACACTGTACGGGTTAAAGTGTTGTGTACGTTACCATTGTTTGTAAGGGAAACAGTATGTGTGAGCTAGGTATTAAATTAAATTGTCTTATTTCAACATTACTATGTAAGGAAATTTATAATGGAAGCAGTCGCATTTGACAACCTTTATTATTGAGATAAATTACAAATAACTAGATTATTTGTCTGAATAAATTCTCCACCATTAAATTCATAATACAACGTCTCGTGGTATCAGCTCATAATTTCTACTGTAGGGAATTAGCTTTAATAAGAGAATTATGATTAACTCTCTTATTGGAGTAACATTATTCTCATGGCTATATGTGTAATAATAATATTACACATATAGGTATAGCTTTGAAGCAAAATCTTTTAGAAACAGGGATGAGATGATTTATCAAAATATACCACAGTCAAAATATCATTAAAAGGGAAACATGAATAATGAATCATGACTCATTATAATTAAATATGAACATTTGGATCGGTTAATAGAATCAACTTGATGTAGCTGAATTAACATTAAAATCAATTTATCTGTTCGTCCAGCGAACACTCAGTATTGATCGTCTATCAATTCCAGAAAGGATATTTTCCATGGCCACACAAAAATAGCTCATTCTTAGCATGGAGCTGAGATCGGATTGTTAAATTTACATTGATTTACAAGAAGACCAGAATCAACTCGCAAGAATGTACACAAATGTTTATTTAACTAAAATACAACCACATAACTAATCTAAAAAAAACATACACACAAAACACTTATACATGGGAAAGGGAAAAATAAAATTAAACTGGAACAGAATAGGAGAAATTAAGTTATGAAAAGATTCACTTAACCATCTGAGGGAACCGTCCGTTTCTTAATTTAAAAGCACCTTTGTTACGAAGGGGTTTTCATGTATTATACTAAACCTACGTTCAGTTAGCTAAAAATGGTAAATGGTGTGCACTTATATAGCACTTTTTTTAACCTAAGAGGTTACCAAAGCACTTTTCACTGTGTCCCAATCACCCATTCAGACACACATTCACACTCACACTCATACACCAATGGCGGCAGACCTGCTGTGCAAGGTGCTAGCCTGCCATTGGGAGCAACTTCTTGCTACTGGTATGATACTTGCAATTGCCTTGGCTGTTGTGAGAGCTCCCGGATGCTGTCGCAGGAGAAAGGCTTGATGGTTACTTGGGTTGATGGTGTTGCACATGGCTTGAGGTGTTGTGGCCTACCGGCCTTGGACTGCATGGTCCCGGTCCCACACGAACAGCAGCAGAGGGTCAGGGGAAGAACCAGGGGAAAGAGACAGAGTAAGAGGCGGGACGTGTCTTTTAACTTCTGCTGGAGGTCCCTCCTCTCGAGTCTGGCTTGACCAATGAGAAAGGTGCAATTTCCAAGCAGGAAATGTTCCTTTGTTTGGAAGTTGACTCATTTGCATGATTGGGGTTAGTTTTAAATGTTTGCCCCTTTATGCTCTGATTAATATAGCAAGCATACAATGCATGCTATCAGGATTATATATATATATATATATATATATATATATATATATATATATATATATATATATATATACCACTTTGCAGTGTGTCACACAAGGATTCATTTTTATATGAAACATGACAGAACTAATTGTACATTATCTGGTAGTCCTGTCATAAGTCATGCATAGTACAAATGTACAAAAACACTTTACAAGACAGTAATGATCTCATACACAATGTCCTGGGGGTATACATGTGGATTTATAGACAGTTTGTCTAAAATTTAGTGAAGAAAAGTCTGTTGTTCTGGGCTATGAGTCTATTTCTTATGGGGGAAAGATTGTGCTGGCATAAATCTAACCTCCCCCCGCTTGGAAGTTCACTGGGGGTCCACTATTTGCTGGTCCATTGTTAGCAAAGACAGTGTAAAGGCTTTATAATGATCAGTGGGAGAGCAGACATAACGGAGTCTGCTTGGGCCTACTTGGACCTTTGCTTATTACAGTCTTAAGACATCTGTTGGCTTATTCATTAAATAATGAATAATTGTGTGTCTGATTGGTCCAGATGCTATAATATGTTCAGGGGGCCCAGAATACCTTGCTACGGCCCTGCTTATGTACTGTATATCGTAATATAAGATAACGAGTTAATGTGAACATTACTACACTAATTAGTCATTACCTATGAATAAAATGCTTAACAGTTTATTATGAACAAGGTTATTTTTGTTTTAGTTTATAAATTAGTGTATTACCCATTTTACTGTTAATTAAAAGAACAGTTAATCAAATCTATTAATATAAATAGATATTTAATATCAAGTTTTAGTAATGTACTGAACACCATGCCAGCAAGAAACTGTCTTACCCTGACATACATTTTGTAAGTTCAATTGAGACTGATTACAATGAAAAATAAATGGTAAAAATGGTAAAAAAAAAATAAAAATAAACGATTCGCCTGATGTTATTAACGCTTGCTTGGGAATCTGGGACAACGGGTCTTAATGTTTTCGTTAGGAAATACTGCTCATTCAGGAGTGACTAAGGCAGCCAAGCAGTAACTGGCAAACCAGTACTCTACTCAAGAGCAGATGGCACAGTGTATTTTCAAACATAGTTCCCTACTTACAAGATTTTCAGAAATTAGTCACATTTAGCAGATGCTAGAGCTTTAATTCTGAATAAAATGTTTCAACTTCACCTGCAAACTCTTTTAAGATTGAACCAGTGAAGTATTGATTTGGTGGTGCATTTTCATATATTTTTAATGTAATGGAAGTGACTGATCGGTTTAAGGATGGGAATTGCATGTGGGTTGTAGGGTACATAATCCATAAATCTGTGGCAAACATGGGTTTGTTTGGACAGAGATGGAGTTATCCAGGGTCATCAAGAATCTAACTCCAGACATGACTAAGGTGCACAAACTGTTTTACTTTTCTACTTGTGGAAAAGTTAAGCCAACTGTCACAAGAAAAAATACATACTCCATAATGTACAAATAAACCTATAACAAGTATGGAAAACAGCTTTCACACCACCCAAACGAACCAACCTTTGATGCCATTCAAACTCATGTGTGCACCAAAAGTGCTAGTGTGAAAGCACCCTAAGAAACCTGCTAAATTAGTTTACACCAACTAATGTTCATGGGGTAGATCAAGTAGAAAGGGATTTTTGCAGTAAAAATGACAGATTACCACTTTTTCAAAGAAAGAGAACACATAATAAATGAGACAAAAGGTTGTAGAAATTGATAAACCAGAAAATGGCTTAGAAAACACAGTCATGTCTGAAACTTTCCATCTCCACTATTATTTATTTTCTAACAACTTCAGTTGTAGTGATAAATCAATTTATCTTATCACCAAAACTTTCAGCAAGCATCACAGAAGAATACAACTGCACAAGCTTTTAGCATCCTCACGTCAACAATCCTTTCATCGTGTCCACACCAGTCAATGTGCCAGCCAACCTCCATCCCAACATAACCATTTGAAAGGCATGCCAGTAGAAAAGCTCTTTGCTCTTGCCAAACAAAAATGGCAAGTTCCCAGGGTTGCAACTTTAGAGGTTTGGTGCATAACGACTCAAGATCATTCAGAAATAAACCAAATCTCCCTGTGTGGTATGATAGTTGTGATTTCTCTCAAAAGACATGGTAATCTTGTTAAAATACACCCAGATTGACCTTAGAGAAAGTCCAAAGCAACAGCTGGCTGCCACTGCCAGGAGGCATTAAGCATTGGTCTCACACTTCTGTTTATGTGCACGATTTTGCACTAAGCATTATATGAGATGACTCAATAAATGTATATCAGCATACAGTGTGACTTAAATATTAACCTACAAAAAAGAGATTACATTTCGGTCTGTGGTATAACTGAAATCAGATACCAATCACAATAGACTTTTCTGCTAATAATTGCTACACAATGCATGGTAACTGCAAAACAATCTCTCATGGACATAACTTTGGGTTTGCTGAGTAGGCAATTTTAGTGGGGTCTCTCCTAATGGGGAGGGCTGGAGCTGGGATGAATGCTACAGAGAATTGCCGATGCTGAAAAACATTAAGCATTGTTACAGAATAACTCTTGGATGCATCAGCAGGGCATTGATGACAGAGTCTTGTAGATTTCTGCAGAGTATAAAAGAATCCTTTAAAAAAATCTGATCTTAATAAGCACAATGTGCTGTTCCGCTTTATACTGCAAAGAGGTCAGACACTGAAGCAAATTCTTGTGATCAGTCTCAGAACTATTATCTTCTGCTGAATTTAGATACAAAACCCCATGCATTTATATTCAAACAGCAATCCTCTTTCTTTCTATCTTTTCTCTGGGTGGCAAACTGGCAATGTGAGAGTTTGCATGAAAACTCTCACACAATATATATATATATTTTTTTTTCGTGCATTCAGTGTTTCTATTCCATCAGTGATGCAGGACATGTGCAAAGAACCACTTTCTAATATGTGGTCCATTTTGTAAACTCAGGAAAGCAGTCCATGAGCATAAGCAATTTAGGTAAACATTTTTGAACTGAACTGAAAATTATAGGCTTCTAACTTACCTTTGTCAACACAATGCGTTTGACTGTTCACCTGCATCTTGTTCTGCACCACATCATCTTCATTCCAGTGCTGCACATCCATGCCAACACACTGTTGTTCCAGTTTGTATATCTACTTGAAGTTATTCCCATGTTGACCTCACCAGTGCATGGATAAGATACGTGCAAAGTCAAAATTGTTCCATGGTTTTGTGTTTTCCTGGGTTTATTCTTTATTTTCCTATGAAAAGTCTCAGAGCAAAGCTTTGATAGCAACACATTGAAGGAGGATAGTGGACTTGAGAAGTGGAGAAGAGGTTTGGAGAGGAATGCGCCGTGTAACATGAGAACAGATGGGGGAAACAAACACCTTCCTGAGGAAATGTATAGTCCCGAGCTGAGCGCCTCAGTTTATCACGTATTCCGTATAAGTTACAAGTTGCTAGTTATTTACACAAGAACCATGGTAAGTTATTGTCTCATAGTTATTTGGATCCGTTAGTAGGCTACAAATGAACTCACCTCAATCCTTTCAGTAGTTCTCGTGTTCACAATCCGTGAACTTCACAATCACAAGACCCTTAAATCAACCACAGTAAATGTTTTCTGCTAAAATACTTCAGTTGTCATTACAATAAAACTGTGGTAACTTTGTATTAGCCTCCATTAAAACATTTTTAATTATACAATTACAAACATAATCAAAAAGCTTCTTACACTGTTTGAAGGAGATTCCTTATTAATGTGTTATTATCACAGACAGGGCCGGACCTAGGGTTTTGGGGGCCCTAAACAAAATAGTGTATGGAGCCCTACAGGTTTCTAGAAAATTCTAGTTAATTTAGAAAAAATATACGAATTGATACGGTTGTGTGTTATGTTGATTAGAGTAATTGATTGGCAAAAAATAAAATAAATGGGGGTGGTGGGTGGGGTCCTGAACCAATCACGGGGCCCTAAACAAATGTTTAGTTTGTTTATTGGGTCGGGCTGGCCCTGATCACAGAAACAGCACAGCAGTAAGAGCAATTAAAGTGAACAGTGGGAAAAATGTTTGCCACCGTGGTAGATTTTTGTAAGCAGTAACTTTGAACTTTAAGACAAAACTTACAAATTTTACCAAGAAAATGATTCAAACAACAATTTGCGTTTCACAGTCCTCAAACTCAGAGTCTATCTGGAGATGATGTATCGCTTCTCGATAACATATTGCAGTACTATACTGACCTCTGCTGGTAGAATGAGGGATTTGCAGCCAGTGAACTATATTGTCCCTGCTGTATCCTACATACTAACCTTGTTCTAGATGTGCACACCTCATCATTTTTGATGCAACAATCAATATTCTGAGGTGGGAAAGATCCAAGTTAAAAGAATAGCATTCATTTGTTTTATATCTGTTTTCAGTATTTAATAATGCAAAGGCAATGCACACTTACGTTTCTCTTGCCAGTAAAGCTTGATATAAAATGGATCTGCCCATTTTATCTTATTATTAAAAAGTCCACTATAAAATAGCAGATTTTGCCCAACTTTAAAGGGATAGTTCACCCAAAAATGAATATTATGTCATCATTTACTCAATCTCATGCCATCCCAGATGTGTATGACTTTCTTCTGCAGAACACAAATTAAGATTTTTAGAAGAATATCTCAGCTCTGTAGGTCCTCACAATGCAAGTGAATGGACACCAAAGCAAAAAATCATATAAAGTTAGCGTAAATGTTATCCATACTACTCCAGTGGTTTAATCCATGTCTTCTGAAGCAATATGAAATGTGTGGGTGAGAAAAAGATAAATATTCATGTCCTTTTTACTATACATCTCTACATTCACTTTCACATTCTTCTTCTTTTTTTTTTCAAGATTCACATTCTTTGTGCAAATCGCAACCTACTAGTTTTGGCTGGTCGAAGATGGAGATATATTGTAAAACCGTAAATATTGATCTGTTTCTTGCTCACACCTATTATATTGCTTCTGAAGATATGGATTTAATCTTGTTTGAATGTGATGTTAATTTGATGCTTTTTTTTAATTTTATTTATTTTATGCTTCTTATTATTACAAATGACTCCAACTAGTGTTAGACCTTTCACCAAACTTGTATATTGTAATCTTAAAGTTTGTTTTTGTCATCACGTATCTTACAGTGATTTATATTTGTGGCAGACCAATGCAGCCCCTTTAGTGTTTAAATAGAGAGTAAATTAGTTTTAGGACAAGAGTTCAAGATTCATATTTGGTGTGCTGCATTTGAAGGACCTGTAGTCCCTTTTTGTGTATTCAGGACATAATGTGTCATCAGATTTATAAGAATTTACATGAACTTTAATAACATTAACAAACATTAATACATGTATAATGCTTAATAAATCATCACTATGTAATATCTGTTAACAGTTAAATGGATTATGAAGTGTTATCTTTAACTTTATAACACATAATGTACACTCAAAACACATTGAATATAAAATATAATGTTCTTTTTGGTTGTAAACTGTACCTTCACCCTATTTGCACTTTCACTTAACAACTATAACATTTATTTAGATTATTATTACATGTTTCATCCAAAGACAATGTGCGCCAAAGAGCACATGCAGAAATAGATACATAAAATACATAAGGCATGATGCAATGCAGTGAGACAAACAGCAGATGCAATACACAGTCATAACATTGCCATGACCATAGTAGATACATTTTATATAAGCTACAGTGGGTTACTCTGCAATGTCTTCATTCAAATCCACAGTATAAGAGCTTGCTATGGCCTGACTAGAAAGACTTGTACACTCTCTTTTGTGGATCGATATTTTGCTCTTTTGAATAAAATTTATTATGGGTTATAACATCTGCTTAATTCCACAATACACTGAACAATATCCAGGTATCTTCTCAACCTTTAAAACCTCTATCCAGCTGTACCTTTAAAACAGTAGCTTGAGGTTCCACAAATGTTAAATCCTCCTGTAACAAGCAGATCTGCAGTGACACATCAGGATCTCTCCTGACTAACAAAACCTCCCTAAATGGGACCTACTGGCGAGAGCTCAGTACAAAAATCCTCAAAAAAGAAAGCGCACCAGTGCAATGACGAGGTAGGTAAGGGTAATAATAGTCAGAGCAGAGAACATGAGAAGAAGTCCAGTGAACAGAACATTGTTTATGGGTAGCTTGAGGATTTTTCCTTCTGCTGGGATCATGTTGGACTGTGCAAGCATGTAGCCCAGAGACCAGGCTATACTGGTCTTATTCACCTGTAAAACACAAAGACAGTCAAATGCAGAGTAGATTAATCGGTCGGATTCTTTACTGCTGGTGTTCCCTAACTTTATGGCCTGAAATGATCAGAAATTTACTTTTTTACTAGGTGGCAATATTTTCAAACAGTATACCTATAGACACAGTGGTCTTTATTCAAACATGAGCAGAACACATTTCAGTGTAAATTGTACATAAAACAATTTGCAATTAAACTGCCCCATTGAATGACACAATTTCTATAGGAATGGATTTTACAAAGAAATTTGTTCTGTTCATATATTACGAATAAGGCAGACGTGTTTCATCATTGTATATGTAAAACACAGCTAATTCAAATTAATTTGGCTCTTACCTTTAAAGTTCAATTTTAAATAGTTTATATTTTATAAATATTTAGACCTATAACCAGTGACGTGCGGTGATGTCTTAAAGAGGCTAGGCACTGAGTTATGAAAGCCAGATTACCTGATTTATTGTTTAAGCTAATAATACGTAATAACAGTGAACGTTACACACAAGCGCGGCATATCAAGAAATGTACAAATCAGGATGTATATCGTATGTACTCTCTCTCTCTCTCTCTCTCTCTCTCTCTCTCTCTCTCTCACACACACACACACACACACACACACAACAACACAAGTGCGTAAACAGTGAACGTTATGCATTTATCGGATCCTTCAAAACCTCTCGGTTTTCCTTTACCTTTTCATTGTGGTAGGTTATATTCAGCTTCCTTTGCTCGTCAAGTTCAAGGTCGATCCGAGATTTTCCAAAGGTTTTCAGTGTAATTTGACACTGGATGTGAGCTGACGACTTTTCATGCTTGGTTAAAGCTGCGGGCAGGTTGTTCAAATCACAATATCCCGCTGAAGTCCAAACAGTCTGACTGGTTGAAAGAAGCAGGCAGGGATAGCAGTACAGCCGCTGATTGTTAGCGCAGCCACATAGCCAATCTTTTCTTACATACCAATCAGTTTGAAATGATCGGATAATTTTTGGGCCCCATCTAAGGCTGGCGTAGACCTCCCTCTTGGAATTAACTCCTATTTGGAATTAAAATCGAGCTTGGAAAAATTTCTTAATTCGTGATTACGGCTGGTGCTGTCATTTTGAATTTTGCGGGATTAGGCATGTACACTAGCTGTGGTGTAATGACGTTAGCTACGCAAATGTCCAGGAATATCTCGATTTTAATTGGTCCATGTCTGATACGTAACGGAGATGATTACGGGCATAACATATTTACGCCAAAAGGCACAGCAGATTTGTGCTTTTTGCCGCACATGTTAAAGAATGCAGGATCGAGCGCGCATGCTAACATGGGTTTTCCGCTTGTCGCCTGCAATGAATGGACCGTAAAAGCACTGCTTATTCTACCATTTGTTTTAGTTGATTATGCGTAACTGCTACATTTGTCATCATAACGTCTAAACAATTGGAATAACACACATATTGCATGTATAAATCACAAGAATAAAAAGTAAAAATCCAAATACAAGTTTATTATTTAATAAACATTTTATTTTTGAATTTTGGCAGGGTAGGCAGTGCCTAGTTTGCCTACCCAGACCGCACGTCAGTGCCTATAACTAGCATAGAATTAAGTATTTGGAATTATTTCAGATGCTACAAATAAAAAAGGAATTCATTACAGTGTATTTGCCGTGTGCCACCATTCATTTTTGTGTGTTCATATGAAATATTTATGTTGTTAATTTTTTGTATTAACTTTAAATGATTAAATTAATCATTATTATTATTATATATTTAAAATGAATTCAACAATGGTATCTCTTTCCCTGCATTCCCCTCACAAAATCATGTTTGGACAACCCTGCTTTACAGCATTCTGTATAGGCAAAACAGATCTGTGAGAGTAAAGAGTGGAACAGTGTGTATTTTTGATGTATGTTAGAGATTTGGCATCTCAGACAAGCACAAAAAATTGAGATGCATTAAGGCGTGACGTATAGTGTATGTTCCTTAGAAAGTAGCGGCTCAGAATTACATTACTGTAACTGTAAGAAGGCTTTTACACGGCCCTGCTTTTCAATCCAGTGGTACAAAAAAGCTATTCTAGACACTTTGTTGTTCCTGTCACAAGGCACAACTAATGTTTTGGAAATAGAGGTACGAAGTAGAGAAGGTTTGCTTGATAGCTTAATAATTTTTAAATGGACAAACAACCCTTAAACATTGTCAGCCATGTACAGTATTACTAATTGCATTATTGAAAATATATATATCTTTTTTTAAAGGTGATGTGCAAATTTCTGTTACAGGAAAATATGTCATTCTTTCCTAGTTTAATGTCAGTAAAGCATTTGTGGGTTAATTTCCTCTATATATTGTATATAAGAACATCATAAAAAATATCTGTCCTTGTCCGACTGTGCTGCCACCTTCGTGTCTGCTCGTCAAGTCTGAGCCTGACACACAGATGTCCGCTATGCTTGCCCGGGCCGCCGTGAGAGCGGGGATGGACTGGAACCCAACGCCACCCCCCACCCCCCCTCAAACCTCACGGCTAGATGATTGGTTCCTCGGGTCAAGGCGCAGCTCACAGCCAAAAAAAATAGATCAGTACATATAGATCATATAGATACTATATAGATCAGCTACTATAGATCAGTAATCATCATTGGCCATCATTGGAAGGGACTACCTGTTTATTTTTATATTTTGCAGTTACCTTTAGCATCACTATTGGTGAAATTACACATTTAACCTTTAAGAAGATCATCACTTGCTAAATAAATCAAATGGAGACAAAATACATGATGTGAAATGCATACCTTTTGCTGAAAATTTAGATTTTTCCAGTTTTCTGTGTTAAACTTATATCCATCTGCCAGAATAGTGTGCACATAGTTTGCTGAGTAGCAGTAAGACTTCAGATGGTTTTCTTTGATGTTTGAGGTTTGTTTGAGCTAAAGGGGGAAATTTTTTTTTTTTAAAAGTGTACTCATTTTAAACATCAATCATAAAGATAATTCAAAGAAGTACTTCATTTGTCAATGCATATTGTTATGAAGCAGTTAGCCAGCACTCACATTTTTCCAGTCCTTCGAGCAGAAAATCTTCATGTTGTTGTTAAATGTCTCCATACTCTTGGAACCATTCACAGTAAGAGCCCAGGCGGTCCAGTAGAACCCAGCATATGCCTAAGCAAAATAATACTTCATCATACAAATATTAAATAAAATCTCTCTTGTTTTAAACACATTTTACATTAGGTCTTAAAGTAAGCTTAAATTTGGGGTCTAACAGAAGCTGAATGGGCAGTCAGAGCAGATATATACTGTACGTTTAGATAACAATTAGCTCAAATACAATGGTTTTGCTTCAAGAAACTGATTTTACACTGGAAATCAGGTAGCAAATATTTTGTCATAGAAAAGTAAGAAAGACACTTTACATTAAGGTTATTTCTTTGAACATAAGTAAATGCATTTGGTATCATGGACTAACAATTTACAGCATTTATTAATCTTGGTTCATGTTAGTTTACAAATATAGTATTGCTCATTGTTAGTACATAATGCTACATCTAATGTTGGCATATCAAATTTTAAATTTTAAAAATGTATTAGTATATGTTGACATTAACATTATTTACCAAGATTTATAAGTGCAGTAAAAGTATTGCTCATTGTTAGATCATGTTCACTAATGTAGTTAAATAAGATTGACAAATACAATCGTATTGTGTATTGTTTTCGAAAAAATGCCCTTAAAAACAAACATAACATTTATAATAGTGAACGGCATTACCATGAACAGCATAGGCAAATCATTTTTAAAATTACTTGATGGCATGGACATTGGACAATTTTGTAGATGTATATACAATAGCAGAATTGTGTTTTACCAGCTTAACATACAAACACGCCAAATATTGCATTATATTAAGTATTGACTGTATTACAGAACTAAATGACTGATGAAGTGTGATTGGATTCACAACATTTGACATCAAAAA
Organism: Xyrauchen texanus; assembly: GCF_025860055.1. Taxonomy (NCBI): domain Eukaryota; kingdom Metazoa; phylum Chordata; class Actinopteri; order Cypriniformes; family Catostomidae; genus Xyrauchen; species Xyrauchen texanus. The sequence continues at coordinate 14,760,952 of NC_068292.1, read as the reverse complement.
CAAAACATATGGGAAGATTTTTCTCAGCTAAAAACTTTTTTGCAAAAGGTTTGCCATTCACACACTAACATTATATGGTTAGTAGCATTTTATTGTTTGCTGTCCATAACCCTATCTGAACAGTTCTGCAACCTATTTTCTAGAAGACCCTGTTTACAACTGGTATTAAGATGCATTTTTGGTGATCGGATCACATGTGGTCAACTCTAAATTACAGATCAAAAAGGAGTCTGAAATATTTTGTGTTAGGGTCACAAAAACGCATGTAACTATAACGCATTTGAGGTGCAAACACTTGTTCATCCTTAATGCGTCCTAGACAGCAGTGAATAGCCACCCCTTGGTTTCGAGCAGCTGTAGCACCTGGACAAATCAGACACACAATTATTCATTATTTAATGACTAAGCCAATAGATGTCTCAAGACTGTAACAAGCAAAGGTCCAAGTAGGTTCAAGCAGACTCCGTTATGTCTGCTCCCCCACTGATCATTATCAAGCCTTTACACTGTCTTGGCTGACGCTGGACCAGCAAATAGTGGACCCCCAGTGACCTTCCAAGCGTGGGGAGGTTAGCTGCATGCTAGAGCAAAGAAAGCTGAAAGATTGATTCACTCCTTTCCCTCGTAGAAAATGGACATAAAGCCCAGAACACAGACTTTTCCTCATTAATAAACATACTGTAAATAAACATGTATATCCCTAGGTGTATAGGATCATTACTGTCTTGTATAGTGTCTTTTTTATTTACTGTATACTATTTTTATGCATGACTTATGACAGAACCAGATAATGCACAATTAGTTCTGCCATGTTTCCTATCAAATGAATCCTTGTGTGACACACTAAAAAGTGGTATATATATATATATATATATATATATAATTCTGATAGCATGCATTGTATGCTTGCTATATTAATCAGAGCATAAAGGGGCACATATTAAAAACTAACCCCAATCATGCAAATGAGTCAGCTTTTTGGAACATTTCCCGCTTTGAAATTGCACTTTTCTCATCAGTCAAGCCAGACTCGAGAGGAGGAACCTCCAGCAGAAGTTAAAAGACACGTCCCTTCTCTTACTCAGGATCTTCCCTCTGCTCCCGTGGTCGCAGGCCGGCAGGCCTCAACACCTCAAGCCATGTGTAACTTCTTCTACCATAGAGTCAATGAACATCCCAGTTAATCATAATTTCTTCATACAACGCAGAAGAAATCGGTTGCAACTTCAACACCATCGACTCAAGGAACCATCAAGCCTTTTCCTGTGACTGCATCCGGGTGCTCTCTCAAAAGCCAAGGCATTGCAAGTATCATACCAGTAACTAACTGAACATAGTTTTAGTATAAGATAAAAACCCATTTGTAACAAAGGTGCTTTTAAATTAAGAACTTGATGGTTCTCTCAGCTGGTCAAGATGACGTTTTCCATAATTGCATTTCCCCTCTTCTGTTCCAGTTTAATTTTATTTTCCCTTTCTCATGTATGAGTGGTTTTGTGTGTATGTTTTTGTTTAGATTCGTTATGTGTTCGTATTTTAGTTAAATAAACGTTTGTGTACATTCTTGCCCAGAGTTGATTCTGGTCTGCTTGTAAATCATTGTAAATTTAATGATTCGATCTCAGCTCCATGCTAAGAAAGAGCTATTTTTGTGTGGCCATGAAAATATAATTTCTGAGAATTGATAGACGATCAATACAGGACTGGACGAACAGATAAATTGATTGTAATGTTAATTCAGCTACATCAAGTTAATTCTATTAACCGATCCAAATGTTCATAATTAATTATAACGAGTTATGATTCATTATTCATATTTCCCTTTTAAAGATATTTTGACTGAGGTATATTTTGGTAAATAATCTCATCCCTGTTTCTAAAAGATTTTGCTTCAAAGCTATACCTATATGTGTAATATTATTGTCAATAAGCCATGAGAATAATGTTACTCCCTACAGTAGAAATTGTGAGCTGATACGACGAGAGGTTGTATTATGATATTAATGGTGGAGAATTTTATTCAGACAAATAATCTAGTTATTTGTCATTTATCAAAATTATGACGGTTGTCAAACGCGACTGATTCCATTATAAATTTCCTTACATAGTAATGTAGAAATAGGGCTGTTTAATTAAATTCCTAGCTCACACATACTGTTTCCCTTACAAATAAGGGTAATATACATGACACTTTAACCCGTGCTGTGTACATTTATCATACCAAATTCACTACATATATTGGTGTGAGAATTTGGGCACTTCAACTGATTACTGTTTATTTGTGCATTGTGGAAAGTGCTGACATTCATATGCATCGATGAAACTGTTTTAATTAATGGTGACCCAGATAATAAATCACTGGTGTTGGTTGCTATGGCTACGAAAGTTCAAGGGAAGTTCAACAGAGACTCTTCCAGGGCAACCAACCGCAAATGCTCAACCTGCCGACACCATATTGTCAACACAGTACAGCTAAGCTAACAGCATAACACAACACCGCCAAACTGACCAGTTAGCGAACTTTCGTTGAAACCCCTAAATATGCTACACAGTGTTAAAAGCAAATGAACGTTTAATCTAAATATTTGATAAAGCAAATACATACACAAGCACGAGAGCTTCACAAATCTTCTTCAGTGTGTCTGAAATCAACATGCAGTGACAAAGATGAGAAACATGAACATCTGAAGCTCCTTTAATGCAGGTAATACTGTAAAATTACAGATAATTATTTTTGAAATTTGGAAATTATGTTTGTGCCTAGATCAAATTTCAGATTCATCTGAGAGAAACAGCATGATGGTTCTTTTGCACTTTCTTTGTCTTTCCTGACTTTTTGGGGGTTTACTGTCATGCTATAACACACTGACATAGTGATGGATATATGTTGTTATGAAACAGAGTCCCTCCCCTCCAAATCAGAACACAGTTGGTCACAGGAGTGTTTAAGTAACCAGATGTTAACAGCGATGTGTCTCATCACAAGTTATCTGATCACCCGAGATGCATCTTAATACTAGGTGTAGTCTGGGTCTTAGTTGACACCCAATGGTCTAATAGGCACCACACCATTAAGCTAGTCTGTAGAGTAGTGGTTCTTAACCTTTTTGCAAGTGCAACCCCCTTTTAAGAAAGTCGATATTTCGCTGGAAAAACTCCAGTGGCTTTGATAGTTGTGATTAATGTTTAGTTTTTAAATTCTGTAGTATCTTGGATGGTTTAAGGCTCTCATTCGTTGATACGTCACCACAAATCACACTCTGTGGTCGTGGATCCCCATCGACTGAGTGAAGCCATATTCCAAGTACTTTTCATCATATTTCCTGCTTTTGGCTTTCTTTCCTTATGATTCTGTTTCTGTTGGATGCTTTTTAACATCGGCACCAGTTAGAAATCTTTCCATGAAGGCTAATCTACTGACCAACTAAGATGACCATAAATATATGAATTACTAGACCGAGGTGATGTCTTGCAATAAGCAGTAATTAGTTTATAACACGTTACCGGTAGGTGGTGCCATAATGCAAGTATTTTCTTACACTAGTTCAAAATAAAAGTTGTCCCTTGACCCCCCCAGCGACCCATTTTGGGGGTCGCGACCTCCAGGTTAAGAACCACTGCTGTAGAGCAATGCCTACCATGAACTCTCCGCTGACTGGCGGTTGATATACTCCTTCAAACGAGCAGTTCTCAACTCCACGGCAGGACGTCAGGTCAAAGATGCTCTTGACCAAGACTTTGCACTGTTCAGGATCACTCTTTCCAAAGAAAGTGATGTTTCGCTGTGGGCTATACCTCGGAGGAGCCTCACTCTTTGTACACTCACTTCCAAATATCTCCTCTGCAGGTATGGTGATATTGTAACCAGCAGGATAACAGGGGTTCGTCACATAATTCCAGTTGGTGAAATCCTAAGTATATATATATATATATATATATATATATATAAAACAAAACTATGAGATCAATTATTATGATACTGCAGGTATGAATTGATGGATGATCAGTCAAAATCATATAGACTCATATTATTAGTCACGATTCACACAGATTTGGAAAGTGATGGTTGAGTAAATTAGTAGATTGAGAGATGGGTGAGTAAATTAATACCAAAGTTTCATTTTTGGGTGAACAATTTTTTATTTTTTTAAATAATAAAAATATAATAATATGTATTTTTATAATAATATATTTTTACTTTAACTACATTTTACTTTAACTACATTTTACTTTAACTCACATATACTTATTTTAAATACATTTGTACATAATGTCAAGATGGGAAATGTTCTTGTCATATACTGGTACACTTCAACTAAGATCAAATCAGATACAAATTGAATATAAGTCATCCCTCCATTTCAGCCTTACATTAAATTAATGATGACAATGTAGTCTGTAAAAGTATTGGCATGGCTTGTTTGAGGTAATATTAAGCATGAGCTACAAGTTTAAATGCAGCTCTCAGCTTCAGCAGTAATGGATTTTATAAGAAAGGATTTTGTGATCAGATTCCTTGTGCAATTACTGAGGGGAGCTAAAAAAAAAAAACAAATTCTAATACGTATAGCCATTGTCCAATCTCAAAGTACAGATATAGAAGAGAGTTTCCATTGCAGATTTATTTTTTCTTTTAATGTTTTTGATATCCTGAGAGGAGGATGCAGTTAGTGGAGGATAATTTCTTTGAGGCGAGTTCCATTTTTGGTAGTTTATTTGAGACATGAAAGCACAATGCAAATGTCAGGGACGTTGTACTTGCTTTATATTAATTAATTTAATATTTTGCTAAAATAGGATGAAGGAAAATGAGGATGTTGCAGAAATGTATAAATAAAAACATGAGCAGATTCTACCTTTGAAAGTTTGGCCAATACTCTCTTCTCAGCTTCATTTTTCCCATAGCAGAGAAAACTGTGCGTGTAGATGTTGTATTCATAGCCATAGAGCGAAACCTTAATAATATCTTCTCCTCTGACATTATCAGTAACAGCAAAGGCAATTTGAGTGGATGCTCCACCCAAGTCCAAAGAACCGACTGTACTAGCTCCATAAGGATGTACCCAGGCGTTCCACAGATCTTTCTATAAAACATAATACAATTTAACATTTTAAAAGTTTCTGTTAAGCTCTAACATTTTTCTCTTCTGGTTTAGATCCAATATCTCTGATAAAGACAAATAACATGAGTAAACTCATCTCTAGCATTATAAGGGTCACGAGTGCTTTTAGAATTATAATTTGTCCATGGACTTTTATCAACATTAGGCTTTAAGGTAAAGTATATAAATATATAAGGCAAAGTGTATGTCTTGGGTCCTGTAACTGGTCACTATTTCTTTTAATATATTCACCAATTAATCAACTTTTTGCATTTTTTTAATGTTCATTTTAAATTGTACTGAAGTGTGTCAAATGCATTTTTAAATACAAATATTCCATATAGTCTCTCAATTAATATGAGATCATAAAAGCTGCATGAATAATAATTATAAAAGTATTAGCAAAATGCTGTTTAAAATTCAGAAGAAACTGTTTCAAAATTTGTTCCGTGATGATCAGATAAATAAAAGATTAAAAAAAGTACCTCCAGGAAGTTCCCCATCAGGTAGTTGACAGTGATCCAGCCATAAAGGCCTTCTTCCTGTCCAGAGATGATAGAAGCATTATGGAAATTGAAGGGAAGAGAGCTAAGGTACCTCTGCATGTCTTTCAGGATAGTGTTGGACATCTCTTCATTTTTCAAGCTGTGTAAAAAAGTTGTACTATCAAAGACCACAGCTTGTGGAACTGATATAATTTTTTACATTTCAGTTTCAAAGCATCAGGCTAGCAGAGGCATTAACAGAAATAAATATCCACATTTTTGTTGGAGCAATTATACCTTGACACAATAATATTTTATATCACTGTCCAGAGTCCTGACATGCTGCTAAATAAGTGAATAGGCCCATATATATATATATATATATATATATATACACACACACAGTATATACAGTGTTTGGGAGTAACGGAATACATGTAACAGGATTATGTATTTAAAATACAAAATATAAGTAACTGTATTCCATTACAGTTACAATTTAAATCACTGGTAATTTGAATACAGTTACATTCAAAATTTATTTTGATAACTGAAGAGATTACTTTGCATTTTATTGTCATTTGTTTCCTTTAATATTTAGTCCTTTCAGATGGAAAACATTTATACATATAAATGATCGATCCAAAGTGCATTTGAACAACAAGTGAAACACTTTCTTATGATGTGTAACATTCATACGAGCAGACAGAGAAGTAAGTTTGAAGTAAGTTTGGAGCAGAAGAATTAGACATAAACCTTGTGTAAATTATCAGCTTTACGCTAAGCTAAAATGCTATTTCTAGCCATTTTACATGCACATGTTACCAGGCACAGAATGCATTTCAAAAGTAACCCAACCCTGTATACAGAATATACACATATAGTTTGATCTTTTGCTATTTTATATGTTTGTTTTATTATATTTATGGTCTAATGCTTTATAACTCTCCAATTTTTCAATGTTACAGTAAATTGCTGCTCTACTGTACTTACATTTATGCATTTGGCAGACACTTTTATCTAAAGCGACTTAGAGTGCACTTATTACAGGGACAATTCCCCCAGAGCAACCTGGAGTTAAGTGCCTTGCTCAAGGACACAATGGTGGTAGCTGTGGGGTTTGAACCAATGTCCTTCTGATAACCAGATTACCAGTTATGTGCTTAGACCACTACACCACCACCACTTCTCCTACTACTTAAAATGTATATATTTAAACAAAGATATAACATATCCAGAAAGAGTAACTGATTGTGTTGAAATTACTTACTGTAAAAGTCTCATCCCTGCTGTTGCTCCGAGGAAGACAGGGGTGGAGTAATGCTGATTGGTAGGAATGGTCTTGGTTATGTTTGCCATGCAAGATTCTAAACTTGTCCATGTTTTCTTGTCCTGAGCCTCATTTATAAGTAGATCTGAAATACCAGGGCCTTGAAAAGACATATTTCATTAAAACATTGCATATATGTACATTTAAAAGTTACAGTATTTTATTGCTGCCTCCTAAAGATAAAGATAAAAGATTTAATCCAAATTACTAATTGTCATTCATTCTTCAAAGAATGATACACCCAAAAATGAAAATGTTGTAATTTTCTTCAAAATCCTTATTTACCCTCATGCTGTTCTAAATCCATATGCTATTTTATAAAACGTCTAGGATGAACGTATGTAACCTCCGTTCCCCGATGGAGGGAACGAGACGTTGTGTCAGAGAAGCGACACTAGGGGTCTCTCTTGAGCACCGATATTCACCTCTGAACTATGAAAAAAGGCCAATGAGAGTTGGCAACCAGTATTTGCATGTCCCGCCCCCGGACATACGGGTATTTAAGCGGCACAAATACGGAAGTTCATTCAGGATTTTTCTGAGGAGCCGGAAATGGTCCGGCCACAACAGGGGCTCGGCTCAGCGACGTGGCAGGGGAGACACAACGTCTCGTTCCCTCCATCAGGGAACGGAGGTTACATACGTAACCTAGACGTTCCCCTTCTGTCGCTCTCTCCACGTTGTGTCAGAGAAGCGACACTAGGGGTCCACTTAAAAAGAGCCATGCGCTGAGCCGTGTACGTGATCTGCTGATACAGGAGCGAGCAGGTATTCCTACGTGCAGAACGACCAACTGTATCAGGCTGCACGTACCCTTCCCCAATGCCCCATTTAAGCCATCGGGATTCCTTATCATTACCTTGGAGGGGGGAACAAGGTGATGGCCGCCAACATGGGAACGGGCCAGCCTGGCTGGGCCTCTTTTCTCTCTATGTTTCTCGCATAGAGCAACTACGGCCGGGGCCCTTACACGCATTGAGGGAAGGGGGTCTTAGCCCTTATTAGGGCGGAGAAGACCCTGCGGAGGCCACACCTACCTGGGAGGGGAGGCAAATTTTGAGTGGCAAATACATCGCATGGCCTATACTTAGGTCTTATGCGGAAAAGTAGTGCGGTGGTAGATCCAGCCTCGCAGAGGGAGGAAGCATACAGCACGGCAACCGAGGCAGCTGTAACTGCCTAAGGGAAACACGGAGTCAACTCGTGAGGGGACAGAACCGTGGTTTTACACACAGGGGGAGTCCGAACAGGAGGCCTTACCTGTGGGGCACCTATACCAGTACAGGGTAGCTTGCGGTACCACGCAGTGGTTTGGGTCGGCGAGTTCCTCCACGAGAACTGCGACCCACGAGGGCTAGGGAGGAGTCAACCAGTGTCCCAAACCTGGGATCTCCTGGGAATGAAGGTGCACTGTTTCCCTGGTTAGGGGAAGGGCTGGGTGCAAGCGATTCACCCGGTCAGATCGTGGACGTGCCACCGAAGTTCTCACGGGCTCGGTACCTGAGAGAACACGGATGATACTGACTCAACTCGGAGATTGTAGAATCTCGCAAAAGTGTTAGGTGTTGCCCAGCCCGCTGCTCTACAAATGTCTGCTAGGGCAGTGCCCCTAGCCAGTGCCCACGAGGACGCAACACTCCTGGTGGAGTGGGCTAGGACCCGAAAAGGGGGGGGGGCACGGCCTGGGTGTGATAAGCCAGGGAAATGGCGTCGACAACCCATTGGGCGAGTCTCTGCTTGGAGACAGCATTCCCTTTCTGCTGTCCCCCAAAGCAGATGAAGAGCTGCTCAGAGCGTCTGGTGCTCTGTGTGCGGTCCAGGTAAATATGTAAGGAACGTACTGGACACAGCAGTGAAAGGGCTGGGTCTGCCTCCTCCCGGGGCAGCGCTTGCAGGTTCACCACCTGATCCCTGAAGGGTGTGGTAGGAACCTTGGGCACGTAGCCCGGTGGACCGAACTCCAGGCAAGCGTCGCTAACAGAGAACGCATGCAGGTCCCCGACCCTCTTGATGGAAGCGAGCGCGATCAGCAGGGCGGTCTTGAGAGAGAGGGCCCTGAGTCCAACTGAGTCAAGCGGCTCGAAGGGGGGTCTCCGGAGTCCCATAAGGACGACCGAGAGATCCCAGGAGGGAAACAGGTTAGGCCGGGAGGGAGTCATCCTCCGGGCACCTTTTAGGAACCTGACGATTAAGTCGTGCTTACCAAGAGACTTGCCATCTACCGTGTCGTGGTGGGCCACGATAGCGGCAACATACACCTTGAGGGTGGAGGGGGGCAGCCTCCTCTCCAGCCTCTCCTGAAGAAACACGAGCACTGACCTAACTGCGCACTTCTGCGGGTCTTCGGCTCGGGAAGAACACCAGTCCGCGAACAGACGCCACTGGTCAATGCCTGGTCGAAGGGGCTCTGGCTTGGTTAATAGTGTCTATGACGGCTGGAGGTAGGCCGGCTAGATCCTCCGCGTCCCGTCCAGGGACCAGACGTGGAGATTCCAGAGGTCTGGATGCGGATGCCAGAGCGTGCCCCCTCCCTGAGAAAGAAGGTCCTTCCTCAGGGGAATTCGCCAGGGAGGGGCTGTCATGAGGAGCGTGAGATCCGAAAACCACGTCCGGTTGGGCCAGTAGGGGGCCACCAGAGTGACTTGCTCCTTGTCCTCCCTGACCTTGCATAGCACCTGTGCAAGAAGGCTCACTGGGGGAAAAGCGTACTTGCGCAGCCCCGCGGGCCAGCTGTGCGCCAGAGCATCTGTCCCAAGGGGAGCCTCTGTGAGGGCATACCAGAGCGGACAGTGGGAGGTTTCCTGGGAGGCAAACAGGTCTACCTGTTTAATTTCTTCATTAATTTCTTCAGGGCAAGAAAAATGGCCAGCAGCTCTAGGCAGTTGATGTGCCAGCACAGCGGGCCTCGGTTCCACCAGCCTGCGGCTGCGCGCCCGTTGCACACGGCGCCCCAACCCAATTTGGAGGCGTCGGTTGTAACCAGAACGCGACGGGACACCTGCTGCAAGGGTACTCCTGCCCGTAGAAAGCAGAGGTCTGTCCAGGGTTTGAAGGTTTGGCGGCAGGCAGGGGTAACTTCCAATCCGTGCGTGCCGTGGTGCCATGCTCGTCTCGGGACTCGAGTCTGGAGCCAATGCTGAAGTGGTCTCATATGCATCAACCCCAGTGGTGCGGCCGCCGCGGAGGATGCCATATGCCCCAGGAGCCGTTGGAAACGTTTCAAAGGGACCACGGTGCCTGGTTCGAAAGAAGCGAGGCATTCCAGCACTGACTGAGCATGCTCGTTGGAGAGACATGCTGTCATTGAGACTGAGTCTAACTCCAAACCGAGAAAAGAGATGCTCTGGACCGGGGTGAGCTTGCTCTTTTCCCAGCTGACCTGAAACTCTAGCACCTGGTCTCTGTGTGCGCATAGTAATTCCTGCGAGGAGGCCAAAATGAGCCAATCGTCGAGGTAATTGAATATGCGTATGCCCGCTCCTCGTAGCGGGGCAAGAGCCGCCTCTGCGACCTTCGTGAAGACGCGAGGGGAAGAGACAGGCCGAAGGGGAGGACCTTGTACTGATACGCCTGGCCGTCGAACGTGAACCGTAGAAAGGGTCGATGTCGTGGGTGAATTGAGACGTGGAAGTACGCGTCCTTCAGGTCTACCGCTGCGAACCAATCTAGATGCCGGACGCCAGATAAAATTTGTTTCTGGGTAAGCATTTTGAATGGGAGTTTGGACAAGGTCCGATTGAAAACTCGCAGGTCCAAGATCGGTCGTATGCCGCAACCTTTCTTGGGTACAATGAAGTAAGGGCTGTAGAAACCCTTCTTCGTTTCAGTCGGAGGGACAGGCTCTATCGCGTCCTTGATTAGAAGGGAGGCGATTTCCTTGCGCAGGGAGTGGGCATGTTCGCCGTGCACTGCGGAGGAACGAACGCCCACGAAGGGGGGCGGAGACCTGGCAAACTGAATTGCGTAACCGAGTCGGATGGTCCGGTGCAGCCACCATGACGAGCTGGTCAGTGAAAGCCATGCCTCTAAGCCCCGTGCTAGGGGCACCAAGGGGATGAGTATTTTGGACGTATCACAGCGGTGCGGAACAGGTAACGCGGCGTCGGGAGGCGCTGTGGCATCCCGAGGCTCTGGTGCTGAGAATAAACTCAAAGCACTTACCTTGTTCCGCGCACCCGGCAGGGGGCGGGTTCGTGACTGAGGAGGAGGTCTGATGCTGGCGTCCTCTGAACTCGTCTGAACCGGCCGGCCGGGGAACAGTCGTGGGGCTGAGGGCGGGAGCACCGCATCCTGGGCGCCGAGACTGTTGAGGCCTGAAAGCACAGTACCGTGAGAACGGCATTTGCGGGCCATGTGACCCAGAGGTAAAGGAAATAGCTCTTTTATTGAGAATTTGGGTACTGCAGCCCCCGTCAGCGGGTACGGCAAATGAAAAAACAAAAGATTCTCCTCCCGGCCCTCCACCGGGGGACGGAGTGGTCTTACCACCTCCGGAGCTAACTTCTTGTCCTCTGGGTACGCTGTCTCAGGGACGCTTGGGAGCCTTCTGGGTCCTCGAAGGGGTCCGTGAGGCAGGGGGCGTGCGCTTCCTGCGGTTTGCTCGACGCCGGGGCTGAGAGCTGGGTCCAGGTTGGGGCAGAGCAGAAGGTCTTCTGGCCGCGGGAGGACGCCCTCGGCGAGCAGGTGGGGCCTGGGCCATGGCTGCAAGCTTGCGGCGCGGCATGATGTGCGAAATGGCCTCCGTCTGCTTCTTCACCAGGGAGAACTGCTGGGCAAAGTCCTCGACGGTGTCGCCGAAGAGGCCGAACTGGGAGACAGGGGCATTGAGGAAGCGAGTCTTGTCAGCTTCACGCATCTCAAACAAGTCCAGCCATTGCTGACGTTCCTGGACCACCAGAGTGGCCATCGCCTGCCCGAGTGCCTGCGCTGTGACCTTCGTCGCTCTCAGGGCGAGGTCGGTCGCTGAGCGCAGTTCCTGCAGCGTGTCGGGATCAGGGCCACCCCTGTGGATGCTGGGCGGCGCCTTGGCTTGGTGGACCTGCAGGAGAGCCATGGCATGCAGGGCGGAAGCGGCGCGTCCGGTAGCGCTGTAGGCCTTCGCGGTGAGCGAGGATGTTGCTCTACAGGACCGGGAAGGGAGTACAGGGCGCGCTCCGCCGTCGAGGGTGGCGAGGGCGGATGAGCAGGTGGCAGTGCGACGAGTGGAGAGGGGTGCTCTCCACGAAGACGTCAGCTCATCATGCAGCTCCGGGAAGAAAGGAACCGGGGCGAGGCTGTGAGTGGCACCCAACGCCCAAGAACCAATCGTCCAGCCGTGATGGCCGTGGGGAGGATGGAGGGTTCCAATCCAGACCCACGCTGTTGGCTGCCTGGGAAAGCATATCGGACATCTGTGCGTCGGCCTCCTCCTGGGCGTGCACGCCCAAAGGCGGCAGCCCAGAGGAGCCCTCAGCATCAGAGCCCATGCCCTCCGATGTCGCGGCGAACTCATCTGCTTCCATCGCAAGAGGGTAGGCAGACTGGCTGTGAGGCGAGTCGCCGCCACCTCGAGCAGGGACGGGAGTCAACGAGCGTGCTGGGGCACGGGTGGTCCGAGGGGGCGTACCCGACGGAGCTGCACCTGCTGCCATCCCCGAATCGCCTCCATCGCCAGCCGCATCGTCCTCAATCCCGTGGGATGAAGGAGCGACACGGGGCGGTTGGAGTGGCCTGCTTACGGTTGTAAGCAAGCCGCGATCGCTAACGTTGTCATGGTCATGTTCTCGCAATGAGAACATGAACCATCCACAAACGCAGCCTCAGTGTGATCGCTGCCCAGACACACGAGACAACGCCTGTGGCCGCCGGAAGCGGAGAGTACTCTACCGCGATCCAGGAACAACACAGGGGCGGAAAGTCATCTTTATAAAGACGCGCCCTTAAAAGGACGCTCAACGCCGCTGTGTTTTTGCTCTTTTAGAGGAAATTACTCTTTTAAATAAAATCACTCTTTTATGAATGAAAGAACTCGTGAGAGATCTTTCTTATCTGCAACTGTCGATGCGCTCAGGGCAGGAAGTGCACAGCCGTGCAAACAGGAGAAAGCCGCTGTTGTGCGCCGTAGAATCCAACAGCACGCAGCAGAGGATAGCAGGAACTCGGTGTGTAAAACGCAGCAGTCTGCAAACGCGACCATCGGCTCAGAAGAAATTTTCTGAATGAACTCCCGTATTTGCGCCGCTTAAATACCCGTATGTCCGGGGGCGGGACATGCAAATACTGGTTGCCAACTCTCATTGGCCTATTTTCATAGTTCAGAGGTGAATATCGGCGCTCAAGAGAGACCCCTAGTGTCGCTTCTCTGACACAACGTGGAGAGAGCGACAGAAGGGGAACTAATAGTTTTGGTCCTGGATGCTGATTGTTCAGTGACTTCTATTTGCATCATTGTGCTGTGTTCTACACCCATAGCTGACTGTTGTTATTTTTTTTACGTTCTGTTAGAAATATGAAAATAAGGCACTTGTGACTATATTCATAGTGTGAATATTCACAGCTGAAGGGGTTGCAGGCACTCCACTTCACATTGTGCCTAACAATGCCCATTAGCTGTGACTAAATTCACAAGGTAGCATGGACTATAGTTCCTTATTGCGTTGGGGGGTGGAAGCACCTTAAACTGATAATCTTGCCCTCCCTTGAAGCTTGCCTGCATTCTTGTCCTAAATTAAAACATTATGCATCCCATTTGGTTACTACACAGGTAAAGCCTTTTGCCACCAAGGACACTGACTTGCCATTTTTTCAGTATCGGCTGAGGTCAAGAACTTCAGTAAGTTCCTCACAAAAAGCTATTATATTGTAAGGCTTGAGAAAATGTAGAATATAGCGCATGAGTCATATGGACTTTTGTGGTGCTTTTACAATTTGTATATATTTTTTTGGAGCTTGACAGCTGCTGGTACATATGAATTGTTGTAGGGCAAGAGATGCAAAATCCAGAGGCGGGTAGTAACGCGTTACATTTACTCCGTTACATTTACTTGAGTAACATTATAGGGAAAAAATTTACTTTTAGAGTAGGTTTAAAAGTGGGTGCTTTTTACTCTAATTCAAGTATATTTCTAATAAATTTTTTTTTCTTTTACTTCTTCACAATGTGTGGCGTTACTGTCGTTACATTACTGGGTTTAATTTGAATTAATGTGTAATTTATTGAGAGATTATTGAATGGGACTTTTACGAGAGCGGAAGTTCACATCGTGATGGCCACGATCGCTGCCTTACGTGTCTGGGTGCCACCCACGCAGAGTCAGCATTCGTGGATGGTTCATGTCCTCACCATGAGGACATGACCATGGCTACGTTGCGGTCGCGGCTCGCCCTCGTAAGAGCGCAAGCCACCCCAGCGGCTCCCCGACTCTGTCCTTCTACCTATGGGTATGAAGCGGGGTCGGTTAGCACTGTGGGCGATATGGGGACCTCAGTGGGAGCCTCTCCGCCGGGTATTCCTCCACAGACTTCCCACTCCCCGTCAAGCTCATATGCTCCAACCATGCGCTGGGGCGAGGTTGCCGGTTCGTTTCTCGTTCGGGGCGCCTGACGACGATGAGCTATCGATCGCGGCATCGGAGAGTGGGTTTGTCATGTCTGACGCTGAGGACTCCCACCCTCAGGTGCGGCGGCTCAGTCGCAGGCTGACGCGGAGCTAACGGCCATGCTTGCCTGGGCAGCCACGAGTGTCGGGTTGGAGTGAAATCCTCAGCCCCCCGAACCCTCACGGCTCGACGATTGGTTCCCAGAGGTGCATGATGAGCTCACACGCTCGTGGCAGGCACCTTTCACTGCCCGCACGTGATCTGTGAGCTCCTCCGCTCTCACTACCCTCGATGGCGGGGTGGCAAGGGGCTACTCGGCGATTCCCCAACAGTGGACCAACAGTCGCGGTGCACTTATGCCCGCAAAGCTCCTCCACCTAGCGGAACCGTCCGAGGCTCCCGTCCAGGGCCTGTAGGCTGACGTTGTCCCTGACGGCTAAGGCCTACAGCGCTGCTGGACACGCCACCTCCGCCTTGCATACCATGGCACTCCTGCAGGTGCACCAAGCCTAGGCGCTCAGAGAACTACACGAGGGTAGTCCTGACCCGGGTCTAATGCATATATAGACATATATAGAGCTGCGGGCTGGGCAACACCTAACACCTTTGCAAGGTTCTATAATTCAGGGTTGAGCCAGTTTCGTCCCGTGTGATATCAGGTGACACAAACAGGTCAGTTCGGGCCAGCTGGCCGGGTGTATCACTTGTGCAGAGCGCCTTTCCCCTCCCTTGAGGTGAAGACATGCGCTCTTTCCCCAGTTGCGTTCGCAAGAAGTGTGAACCCTGGACGTTCTTCCTCCCTAGCCTAGTGGCCATCGAGTTTTCTGAGAGGCTCGCTGCCAACCCAGTACGGGTGTCACCCAGGCCCCCGTACTGAGGTAAGTGCTCCAGATGCGCTGGTTGTCCCCTAGGCAACCCCGTGTGATGTATATTCCGCAAAATAGTTTCCCTGCCGGTAAACTGCGTCTTCCTTGGGCAGAGGGCCCTCTCTCCTTGGTCATCGTGTTTGTAGTAACTCCTCCCCCCTTGGGTAGGACCCACCATGACGCCACGCCGCACGATGTGCTTCCGCTAACTGGTAAGACCGTGTGTTGTATTCCACCTAAAATCCTCCCCCCTCTCGGGGCCGGGTGTGGTCTCCGCGGTGTCCTCCTCTTTGGAGGGACACCCCCCAACTTGGACCATATATTTGGTCCCCAGCCGAACGATTTTGTTCCTTTTTTGGGGAGAACAATAGAGAGAAGGCCATGGCTGGGCCAGCCAGTCCTTATACTTCTGAGAAGTTAGCCATTCCCCTAGGTACAGGGGACCGCTTCATACCTGCCAGTGTGTTGGGGGTAGTTATGCGATGGCTTATTGCGCAGGCTACGAGGCACACAGAGGTCTGCCCGTCTCTCACTGCCAGTCTGCGGAACTCGGTTCAGCTCTTGTGGCGTTTTCCATTGGGACCCCTAATGTCAACTCATCGACACACCGTCGAGTGAGTGATAGATAGGGAACGTCTATTCTATATGACAAATTCATCCAGATCTTACAAGAGCCCTTAAAGGGATAGTGCACCCAAAAATTACAATTCTCTTATTTACTCTCCCTCATGCAACCCCAGATGTGTATGACTTTCTTTCTTCTGCTGAACTTAAGTTAAGATTTTTAGAAGAATTTCTCAGATCTGTAGGTCCATACAATGCAAGTGAATGGGTGGCAAGGCAACATTTTAAAGCTAAACAAATGTGGATGAGAAACAGATCACTTTCACATTCTTCTCTCAATATTGCCCACTGCTGTCTAGCAAAAAATGACAAATATTGATCTGTTTCTCACCCACATCATATCACTTCTGAAGACATGGATTTAACCACTGGAGTCTTATGGATTACATTTATACTGCCGTTACAGAGTTAAAATATTATTTAAAAAATCATAATTTGTGTTCTGCTGAAGAAAGAAAGACATACACATCTGGGATGGCATGAGGGTGAGTAAATGATGAGAGAATTTTCATTTTTGGGTAAACTATCTCTTTAAAGTGATAGCTCAGCCATAATTTAATATTCTGTCATCATTTCTCTACCCTCATGTTGTTCCAAACCAGTGTGACCTTCTGTATTCTGTGGAACCCAAAATATGACAGAATGTTAGGGATTGACATTCTCAGTCACCATTCACTTTCAATATATATATACATATATATATATATATAAAAACATTAGGTGAAAGTAAATAGTGACTCAGGCAAACATTCTGTATAATATCTCCTTATTGTGTTGCATGGAAGAAAGAAAGTCAAACGTGTTTGGAACTACATGATGGTGAATGATGACAGAATTTCCATGAATAATAATAATTCTGTATTACATGTTAAATGTGTATTATGTAATGGCAAATAGGGGAGTTAATGTCCATTATGTCATTTGTGAAAGTAACGAGTTACTCACTATTTGAGTACTCTTTTAATTGGATACTTTCTTACTCTTACTCAAGTAATTATTTATATTAGTACTTTTAATTCTACTTGAGTAATAATGTTTTTGAAGTAATTGTACTTTTACTTGAGTACAGTTTTTGGCTACTCTACCCACCTCTGGCAAAAGCCCAAATTTTTTGAATGCCATTACGGTAATGACAGAATTGTTGTTGTTTTTTTGGGTGACTGTATCAATTACAGCCTGATCACATGAAAATTACGTGACTGTGGCAACATTTCTGCAAAATGATATTACTGGGTTTAATAAACATAACACTGCAGTTTCAAGGAGAAATTTCCACTGAGTGATGCTAAAAGGGAGTTTAATGTTCTCCCAAAAAGATTAGGTTTTTAAGGTTAATGCTCTATGGAGTTTTAAACGAATAAAACCTACCTCCAAAAGGGTTTAAAGTTTAAAAAAAAAAAGTTAGTCACACTTGAAGAAGCTTGTATTGGTTATGTAACGCAAGTGTTAAAATGTATCATCTTTCAACACAATTAAATGCGTTATAGTATGCATGTTTCTATGTAATAAGATAGTATTATTTGGGGGAAAGAGCAAAAAAGAATTTATAAACTGTTAATCTCATCCTAGTCTCATAGAATGAAAATCTTTGCCAAATGACTTTTATGTGCCTCGTTCTGCGTTTCGTCACAGTTTCCTAGTGAAATGAACACTAGAGGCACTACAACAACTGTGCTTTCACACAAATCACGAATACAATGGCTGATTATGACTTTATAGACATTTATTTTTCACTCTATTACACACACTGCTATGTTATAACTCGTAAATTAACTGCTAGTGTTAATTCCACCAGAAAACTGCAGCGATATGTATAATGAGGCACAAGTTATTTAGCTAAAATTGAGTTATAGTAAAATCTTTACTATGAGACCAGCTTGCCCAATTACCTCTTTAATGTACCAATATTTTATAGACTGTTTGTGCTTCCATGTTTCAAATAAACCTGATATGATAATAAGGTTATAGGTCTCTTGATTTGTACCTTGAACTTGACAATTTGTGGTCTCGCTAACAACTCCAGTGTTGTTTTCTTTTTCAGCAGGCCACTGATAGAGATACACAGTAGTCCTGGAGGAGCCTGCATCCAACACAATACCATACTGGAGAAAGAGACATAGAAACAACAGACATTATTACTGTAACCCTATCAAGATTTCTGTCCAAAAAGGTTTTGCAAAATAACAAAGAGCTCATTCATTCGCACTGGTTGAAAAATACATTGGTGAATAGCTATTTGCCATGGTTGTTGTCTTTACTGGCAGAGGCACTAAAGAACAGACATGCACGATTGCCACGATTGAGTGGGAAAATATGCGAGGATTGACTTTATGAGTCATCAAAAGGATCATATATCTTAAGATTTTAGGAGTGGCTTCCTGGACAAAGATGCAGCATTGTGCAGAATTTAATAATTCCATCAATGGTAATTGTCAGCTGCAAGCTTTTCTGTTTTTAGGGCAAATCGATTTCCATTCAGTGTTGCACAAAGAGTGTTTGCTTTGGTGAAAATAAATGCATAAAAAAGGTAAATTCAGGAGTCTTTCACCTGTAAATGAATACTGGCCATAATGCTATGATATGATGTGTGAGTTTGTATTTCAACACATAAATGAAATTTTACAATACAGGAAAAACTGCAAGAAATGTTTTCATCATTATAACAACATCTTTTCCATTAATTTTACCTCTGACAATTTCTACTTGATGTTGAGTTTTCAACTCGATATTCTTCTTAAGTAATAACATTCAAAATGGTTGAATAAGTGCAATGAATACATGGACTGCAGGTCATTTTATTTACATTTTACTTTTGTAACATTTAAGGCAGAATTGAAACTTTAGGTTAAATTTTACGGGGTTATTTTACTCTTTCATGTGCAAAGCAAATCTTTATTATTAAATAAAATGATTGATTTAAGCAAAAGTAACTCCTTTGCATGCCCATGTGTGACTGTCAGATGACCGTAATGCTTTTATAATTTGACACCCTCTGAAGGTACCCAAATTAACCCAATTTATTTATTCCCACTTTAGTAGCATGAGTGCGTAAATTGCATACATGATCTTACCTTTAGTCCAGGAGATATGTAAGTCCTCTTATGAGATTGAACAACTGCTATGGCAATGATGACCGCTAAACTGGCCAGAAGAAAGGAGGCGGCCAAAGCTACTGCTACTTTTGTCATCATCATCTATAAACAAAAAGATAAACAAATCACACTTCCCGCTAACTGTGAAGCTCGAATCCGATCCAGCTGGCTTAAGACCTCAAATAATAACACTCCCACAATAAAACACTTTCACAACTTGCTTCAACAATGACAGTTCACAGGAGGACATACTGACATGTACAGACGTATCTGCTACTTTTGCCATATTTTATGATTTGACAAAGTCTCTCACAAACTATTGAGCCCAAAGGCGTTCTGTCATTCATGGGATTGTTATCTCTAAACTCCTGTAAAAATTAGCCTGTTACACGCCCGTTTATGTACCTTACTCAAGCAGTTACACTGCATGTGCAGTAGGGTTCATCTGAGTGGACACCACTGAAGCAGATTTTCACTTGTGAAATTGCTTCTAATTTTCATTTTTCTTATTTAATATATTTTCTTGCATTATAAATGTTATGATCAGCAAAACAGTTTGAGTGAAATGCTGAACTGAAAAATTGTCACAAATTTGACGATTTTATGGGTATGTCCCCCTTTTGTTTTAATAAGAGCATGGGCTCGAGCTGGTGTAGACTACAGAAGTCCATGATCCATGTTGTCCAGCATGATTTGAGAATGTTTCAAAGAGCATTTTATTAGAGGCAAGCCCAGACTTTGACCAATTCGCATGTTCCTTCTTACAATCATTGATTGACAGCACTGTCAGATAAAATTCAGTCGAGGAGGACTGAATCTTTCGACACAATTGTTCTATACAAATGTCTCAAAGACTAAATAATACAGTCTGGAGAGTAAAACCTCCAACTAAAACAATACATAAAAAAAAAATAATAATAAAATAAATAAATAATATATATATATATATATAAAGCCATTTTAGAGGCCTCATACAAATCTGTGAAATTGCACAATAATATAAATGCAATTCTCCATTACCATGAACTATCATTTGTTACTTATATAATCTGATGAGACTTTCACAAGAAATTCTTATTGCTAATTATTAACAACAATTATCATATGCAGCATTCATTCATGCATGTTACAGTGTATTCATGCACTGCAGTTTAATTGGAAAAGGTTTATGTGCTTACCCGTCTGCGTGAGGATGCTGTGAGGTGGTCTGAAGACTGCGACTCCTTATTGATCATTCTGTCCAGACTGTGAATGTGTGAGTTTGATTGGTTGTATGTGCAAGAGTATGTGTATGTTTGTGTGTTCCTAAGTGTGCTGAGGAGAAAGAATGGGAGGGTGTGTCTTTCAGCATCCAATCAGATGGGGCTTTCCATTAAATTGAATCAGAAACTCCACCCATTTGATTAAGACTACAGCCCACTTAATCTATTTTCAACACATAAATTAAATGTTACATTAGCAGAAAATACTGTAAGAAATGTTTTCATCAATATACATAATCTTTTCCATCCATGTAACCTCTGACAATAATTTATTTTCTACTCAATGTAAAATTTAGATGAATGCTTCATTTAACTTCTCCTTTGTGCCTCCGCAAATAACCAAAACTCTCCACTCATTTATGGCTATTAATACAGCTTTTTTTTCTTCATATATATGCTTAATCATGAAAGTTTTTCTTAATTCATGAAACTGCTATGATAAATACAGAATTGCTTGTTTTTGTGAAACATTTCAGCACACTTAAAATTTGTTACTGTATAATGCTGTTCAGACACAGCCTGGTTACAGACCCATTTTGAGTTCACATCGCAAAGACAAACAATGGGTCTTGCCATTTCAATACTACACATATTAGAGTAAATGAAGAAATGATGATCATAATTAGCATCATTATATTTCAACATGGATTTCCTATTGACACATGAAATTATTATTGCAAATTGCTAGGAAAAAAAACAAATAATACATTTTTCTGAGGACTATTACAACCAACTAAACCTACTGCAAATACTGTACTAACATTGTCTAGTCACGTGCATATATGTAGGTTGGATGCTTGTCCCCAGCATGGAATGATGATGGTATGATATGTGTAGGTGTCCTCTATTGGCTTCTTAGCTAGATTAATGAGCAAAACTTCCTTGGTCAACCGCCTTAACCATAAAGACCATTCTGGTAGTCCAGCATAAATTTAGTGTGAGAAAAGAGAAAATATGAAATTATACATGATGTTCTGCTTTGTGTTTTTGCTCTATATGTATGTGTGTGCAGTTGACCCCAGAGGCTTTGCCACATGCCTCAGGGTGTGCATGGCCATTAATTATTGTGGTCTGTTCCACTTCTCTTAATTCATCTTTTTGATGTACCATATTTCGAGGAGCATGCTTATTTTCGTGAGAAGAATGGGTCAGCTCTATAAGTAGTAAACTGTCTGGGACATCTGTATATGGTCATATTCCTTTATCACTCCGGTTTACCCAGTTTCACCTCCTCTGTCATAAGAGCCTTGTCGTCACTTTACTATTGGCTGTTCTTTGTCTCATGAAGAATATAAATAACATGCTTGCTGTAATAAACGTTGAGTACATTGAATATAGACACTGTGTGTGTTGTGGTTCCTTCTACTTCCTTCGCGAAGTCTTCAGAGACTCAGACTCACGACTGCACCTCACTGGGCACGAATATAGAAAGACGGGACCGGGGAATTGGAGATCGCGACTAGATCTAATATATTCCTAACATTTAGCTTACAGCTAAAATTATTTTAATTAATAACAAAATGGATAAGTTTGAACACTTTGAATTTAATCTGATTTGAATCTTACAGTTATCTAATTTACTTAGAAAATGAAAAACATCGGATTCAAACTCTGAAAACCCATACAATTGAGTAGTTATTGTGACAATTGAAATAGATCAACAAAGCAGAGAAAATCCACACACATCCAATATAAGGTGCCGGATCAAAGCAAATGAAGTAAAAGATAAGAGATACGGTACATTTAGTTGTGAATACAATAACTGATATTGAAATACGGGTCTGCAAGGAAATGATATAGGCGAATATAAGCAGTCATGTTTACTGATATGGTGGCATTTTCACACTGAAGTTCTTTATGTAAACTACCAGTATATGCACCTATGCCTTTTGGTATGCTATACAAACTAAATAGGCAAAATTATGTGGAAACCCCCTTGTTCGTTTGCTTGGGTTCCTTAAAGGGATAGTTCACCCACAAATTTAAATTCTCCATTATTTCCTCACCCTCATGATATCCCTGGTGTGTATGACTTTCTTTCTTCACCAGAAAACATTAAAAAAAAAAAAAAAACATCTTGCATCTTGTGAAATTACATCTGTATCATGTATCAAGCTTACCAGAAGCATTTGATTATAGTTTAAAAGTACTTAAATATTGACCTTTTTTCGCACCAAAAGTGACTGTATCGATTAAGAAGACATTAATTTAACCTCTGGAGTCAAATCGATTATGTTTTTGCAGACTATTTGATTGGAGCTTCAAAAGAGAAATAATTTTTCTATTTTAATTTTTGGGTGAAATATGCCTTTAATATAGAATCCTTTATTTTGGTCACACATTATACACAAAGTTTTTTGCATATATACAGTGACATTTATTCGTTTTCACATATCCCAGCCATGATACGGCACCCCTGGAGCAGATAGGGTTAAGCGTCTTGACAGTGGCATCTTGGTGGTGCTGGGGCTTGAACCCCTGACCTTCTGATCAGTAACCCTGAGCCTCAGCCACTGATCCACCACTGCACCACTATATAGTGAAGGCAAATCTTTACTCTATTGTACGCTTTCATGTTTGTGGCAATAGTTTAAGAAGGGCCTTTTCTGTTCCAGCATGATAATGCTCCTGTGCATTAAGAAATGGTTTATTGAGTCTGGTGTCATCAAACATACATTTGGCCATATGGTGTATTTATTTCCCATAATTATGACTGTACTGAATGTGTACATTCATAATGCATATTGGCATAATGCATATAATCTTGTTTTTTCAAGTCTGATTAAGGAATACACATCACTGAACCTCATGCTTTTCACCAGGTGCTGTGGCCTGGCAGAATAAATCACACCTCAAGACTGACTGGAGATGAAGACAACCAAACTAAATTAGATTGTTCTCCTCGTCACAGGGTGGGTTGAAGATAGGTATTTTTAGCTGCTGGGAGTGTGATCTGACACTCCATTAGCAAGGAGGAGCCGGAAATTCAGTCCTTCATAATTGGATTTGGATGGAGAAGGGAGGAAAAAAACGACTTATTAAAGCCTTTCACACTACGACGTAACATGGTTTGGAGTCCTTGGGTTCATTACCACGCACACAGGCTATGCACCTATAAATACACTTGCTTGTCAATGTTGTTTAATATCATAAACGTGATCCACAGTGTTGGAAGCATCACTCACTGCAGTGTATTGTGTTGATGTTTGTGTGCAAAGTGAACTAATTAATGAACTTGTCATTATGAAGATTAGCCTTTCACCCCTTTTCTGAATTGTAAGCCCAAAGTTTGTACATCTAGCATGTGGTACCTGTGTAGGAAAAAAAAACTAAAAACTTTTAAACTTTATACTTTTGTGCTCCAAGGAATATTTCGTGTTCAATACCAGTGAAGCTCAATTGACTGCATGTGTGGCATAATGTTGATCTCTCTCCGAAAACGAGATAGTATAGAATAACACAAGTTAGTGATAGATTAGTTTCTCTTGGCGTAAGCCCCGTCCTTCAGTTCAGCGTCAGGATTCACACTTGAACCATCAGATCCTGCTGGAAGACGATGACGGCTGGGGAGAGGAGCTTACCCCTTACAGTAGGGAGGCAGTGGGTGAAAGCAACGCAGAATAACGAACAATGAGAGACAGCTGTGGTACCTTATAAGGTATAAACATATAAACACTCTTTATAAGAAAAACATTTAACAAAAATACATTTCTTAGGTTTTAACTGATAACACAACAACAACAAAAACAACAGATTCACTATTTAAAATGAAGACAAGAAATATCTGGTTGTGGAACATGTCAGGTAATGTGATAAACTAAACCTTTTGTTACTCTGCTAAGAATTCTGAGTAAACCTGAGGAGAGCTGACTTGGAACCAGCTGGCTAAAAAGTAAAGGTTTCAAAAATGAAAAGAAAAGTTAGTTCTTCTAAAAGGTCTTGCTTCATTTGCTGGCACATATTTTGATATTTTATTATCTAATGCAATGAACTTCATATTTTAAGTGTCCAAGTACTTTTTGGGGCCACTGCATATTTGAAAGAAATCCTCCTGATCATTTTCCATCCACAACAATATGTTTTAAAACCTTCTTTCCACAATGCATGTTGACACTTCTCTCACCATTTTTCACTTGACACTATAATCAGCATAATCAGCATTATTTGAATATGTTCATGATTCACAGAAAAGTGTTCATGGTCCATTACGATGGTATATGAGGGTATATTACAGCCACTGAAATATAGATTACCTTTCCATTCAATTCAATTCTAAGTGAAACTCAACACTGGCTTATTGAATTAGCATCCACATTTAGATAAGGAGCAAATGCAAAGCAGAAGTGTGAACAGATGTAAACAATTTACTCATTCATCATAATATCCCTGTTGTTGTGATAAATGAGGTGTTCAGACGATTGAGTCTTCAGAAGAGCTTTTACTCATTGATAAACTTTGATCTAAGGTGATGCATGTTTTCATCAGTAACAAAATTTACAGCCTATTGAAATAAACATCCACTCATTTCTTTAAAGATTCTTGAATTTTTTTAAATCGTTAAGTAATTTATTATATATATAAATAAAATAAATAAATCCAATAAAACGCATACATGCTGCCAAATATTTCTCAGAGTTGTTGAATAAACTATTGTTTGTTTTTTGCTATCATTCATGCTATTGGTGGCTGAGTGGTACACCAGAGGCTTTCAGAATGCATTAATGCTTCCATTAGGTATCTGAAACTGTGAAGTGTGAGATGTGTGATTCCTCTATGAGCAAAACAATTAGTAGGACAAGTCCTCTTTGAATATACAGCTGACAGACACTGGCCAGAGAAAAAATATTGTCCAGTTTTACATCTGTAGCAGTTAATCAAATAGCACTGAGTAAGGACTGTTGAAATGCACTGGGGATCAAGGTTGACTTAACTGTTTTTTGTTTTTTTTTGTTTTGTTACTACCTCCCCTCACTTACGTCTAAAAAGTTTCTATGTCATGTTTGGGGTGTACACTCTCGTTTCTCAGAGTGCATATCTTTAATCTCTTTAACAATTAATGAGCATCAGAAAATTGAAGAAGTCTAAGTCTGCTGGGACATTGTGCATAGACTATAGTGCCAGACAATATCCTGTCATAATCAGAAGATATATTGCACAGAAGAACGGACACTAAAACAACCACTGCAGTAAAACGTATTCAGTCTTCTGTGGGTTAATTTGCGCTCATGTTCAGAAGCCACTGTGAAGTGGCGATCAACAGCCTGAATGTCTGAATTCGGGATGCCCATTGAACAGACTTGCCAGAGGGTTTCCCATCTGCTAATTGTGCCTTCTGTGTCCATACTTCAAGTGTGACATCACTTTCATCAATGTAGGTCCACAATTCGACTTTTGTAAGACTGGAAGATGAATGGTCCTCCTTGAGACCCTAAAAGTCAGAGAGTAGATTTGAATTTGCCATTTGCACAATTGCACATTTGTGTGTAAAGAGGTCTTATCTGTGGTTCAATATAATCTTGTGTCTGTCTGGTTGCCAAACTGTGGAAAGTGTTGCATGCAACTATCATTAGGATAAGTTGTGTTGTAACATGGAAAAGGAATAATTATCTTATTAAGTTTTCAGATGGATTCACCCATCCAATATGTCTTTGTGTAACTTTGTGTTAAACTATATAAAAACAATATCCTGTACTGTCCTCCGTTATTTTCCCAGCTGTTGTTAAATTGAATGACCTTAATGATACTGTATAGGAGGTCAATGCAGTCTGTGAATGGGTCAAAAATATGATGCTTTTTAGTCTAGATCTATTATATTATTCAAACATGCATGAAAATGTAATTCATACAACAACAACAAAAAAAAAATCATACAAAAATAACATATTGTCAAGAGATTGTGAAAAACAACAAGGTCTCAATCAGAATCAGAATCAGAATCAGAATCAGCTTTATGGCCAAGTATGCTTACACATACAAGGAATTTGTCTTGGTGACAGGAGCTTCCAGTCAACAACAATACAAACAATACCAAAAACAGCAGCAAGACATAGGTAATTAAAAACAAAAAAGAACACAAAATAAATAATTATACATATACGTACATACACTCACCTTCATACATACCCACATACACACGTAGTGCAAATCTAATACAGTCTGTTATATAAAGAACAAAAACCTGTATATTATGTACAGAGCAATGTAAGTAATGGCAGAAGTGGATAAGTTGGATAATATAAATTTAAATTAAAATTAAACTGTGTATTGCACATAATTATTGCTCAATGGGGCAATTTAATTGTTCATTAGATGGATGGCCTGAGGGAAAAAAACTGTTCCTGTGTCTGACTGGTTCTGGTGTTCAGAGCTCTGAAGCCCGGCCAGAAGGCAACAGTTCAAAAAGGTAGTGGGCAGGGTGAGTGGGGTCCAGAGTGATTTTACCAGCCTTTTTCCTCACTCTGGAAGTGTATAGTTCTTGAAGGGGGGGCAGGGGGCAACCAATAATCCTCTCAGCAGACCGAACTGTCCTTTGTAGTCTTCTGATGTCTGATTTCGTAGCTGCACCAAACCAGACAGTTATTGAAGTGCAGAGGACAGACTCAATGACTGCTGAGTAGAACTGTGTGAAACGGACCAAGGAAGGAACAGAAACAGGCGTCAGCTTAAGGGGTAAGCTTTATTCTTCAAACTTAATTTCTGTATGTTTCATTCATTCATTCATTCATATATATTTATTTCATTCTTTTGAAAAAGAAATGAAAAGGAGCAAAAAGAAGATAAACTTATAATATCTGCCCCTTATCAACATAAGTTGAATTACAATTCCAAAAAGGTACGCTTACAACACACATCTACTTTGCAGCACCTATGCAAAGTCATAACTCAAATATCACATTGTCCTGCTAAATAAATGCATTATATTTTTCTATTAGTAATGCTTTTACACTCTTCTTAAAAACAAAAAACGATGTTGAAGTTTTAATTTCACTATTTAGATTGTTCCACAGACTGACACCTTGCATTGAGACACATCTTTCCTTTAATTTTGTTCTAAACTCAAGTTTCTGAAAGACTTCAGTTCCTCTTAAATTAAATTTACTAACTCTCTTGATGAATCTATTTTGCAATTTATCAGGTAATGTTTTCAGATGAGCTTTATACATTATTTTTAGAAGGCTATATTCTAATAAGTCATTGAATTTTAAAGTTTTTAACTGTATAAATATTGGATTTGTGTGTTTATGACACACGAGTATTCTCGGCCTTGTTGTCAGGCTCCCATCTCGATGCTCTGTGGCTGCTGGCTTTTATCCGCTCTCCTCATGCTACTGCAATTAGAGACAGGTGTTAGACATAATTTAGCTCAGGTGTGAGCGCCCTTACCGCTTTTCTCTCCCGGACGGGCGCTTGACCACGCCACCGCTGCCACATACCCCCACCGCCCGACTCAGGCCGGGGTGTCATCCGGCCTGCCTACCACTCCCCCCCATTTCTGGAGAGGAAGTCAGCGGCAGCCATCTGCACCTCCGGTCTGTGGACCACCTTGAACTTAAAAGGCTGGAGGGCCAGATACCAACGGGTGATACGGGCGTTAGTATCTTTCATGCGGTGGAGCCACTGCAGTGGGGCATGATCCGAGCAGAGGGTGAAGGCCCGCCCCAGCAGGTAGTATCGGAGGGCGAGGACCACCCACTTGATGGCCAGACACTCCTTCTCTACGGTGCTGTACTTAGTCTCCTTCAAGGAGAGCTTCCGGCTAATGTACAGCACCGGGCGCTCCTCTCCCTCCACCACCTGCGAGAGTACGGCCCCCAGCCCTCTGTCTGAAGCGTCCGTCTGCAAAACAA
Source organism: Xyrauchen texanus (assembly GCF_025860055.1). Classification (NCBI taxonomy): domain Eukaryota; kingdom Metazoa; phylum Chordata; class Actinopteri; order Cypriniformes; family Catostomidae; genus Xyrauchen; species Xyrauchen texanus. The sequence goes on along the minus strand of NC_068292.1, from coordinate 14,732,767 downwards.
AAGGGAGAGAGAAGTCAGGTGCATGCAAAAGCGGCCCCCCACAAAGTGCAGCTTTAATCTGTGTAAACGCCTGTTGGCACTGCTCCGACCATTGGACCGGATCTGGAGCCCCATTTTTAGTGAGGTCAGTCAGCGGGCTGGTGACATCCGAATAGTTAGGCACAAATCTTCTGTAATAGCCAGCCAGCCCCAGGAACTGCCTCACCCCCTTTTTGGTCTTGGGTCTAGGGCAAGTCGCAATCGCCGCCATGTGGTCCTCCGCGAGTCGTACGGCTTCCTCCAGCGACACCAGGCGGTGGCACTGGACCCACTCCGCCATTCTCCTGGGCAGCCGTTGCGCGAATTGCTCCAGCACCACCTGATCGATGACTTCCTCGACGTCGCGGTCCCCACGAGCAGCCACCGCCGACAGGCGTCCCGGAACCGTTGAGCAAACGCGAACGGGCTAGCTTCATGCTCCGGAAGAGCTGGCGATTCTCTTCCGGGCTCTGACCGACCCATTGCAGAATGGCCCTCTTCAGGTCAGAGTAAGCCAGGAGGTTTGTCGCCGGCAGTTGTTGTGCCGCGAGTTGGGCTTCCCCGGACAGGAGAGGGATTAGGCGGGCTGCCCACTGTTCGGGCGGCCAGCCCCAGATTTCTGCCGTCCGCTCGAACAAGTCGAGGAAGGCCTCAGGATCATCTGCTGTCCCCATCTTCTGTAACGTGGGCGGGGGTAGCGTAGCGTGGGTGTCCGGGGTCGCGGCTGGGGCCGACGCAGTCTCCTGGCTGAGGAGGCTCCAGATAGCGAGTCGGTCCTCTGCCTGAGCCCGCATGATCTCGAAAAAACGTCAATCTTGATCCTGCCAGAGCTCAAGCAGGGATTGTTGGTGGCCTTGATGGAGAGTAGCGAGGGACTGGAGGACTTCCGCCAGCTGGGAGGACTCTATGGGGCGACTCTGTTCCATAACTTGGAACAAAAAAAGGTGTTCCTTCTATTCCCAGGTTTCGGCACCAGTGTGAAACGGACCAAGGAAGGGACGGAAACAGGCGTCAGCTTAAGGGGTAAGCTTTATTCTTCAAACTTAATTTCTGTATGTTTATGACACACAAGTATTCTCGGTCTTGTTGTCAGGCTCCCCTCTCGATGCTCTGTGGCTGCTGGCTTTTATCCACTCTCCTCACGCTACTGCAATTAGAGACAGGTGTTAGACATAATTTAGCTCAGGTGTGAGCGCCCTTACCGCTTTTCTCTCCCGGACGGGCGCTTGACCACGCCCCCGCTGCCACAAACTGTTTCAGCAGCACTGGTGGCAGGTTGAACTTCCTCAGCTGGCGAAGGAATTACAACCTCTGCTGGGCCTTTTTCACAATGGAGTTGATGTGTATCTCCCACTTCAGGTCCTGTGAGATGGTAGTGCCCAGGAACCTGAATGACTCCACTGCTGCCACAGTGCTGTTTAGAATGGTGAGGGGGGACAATGTTGGGGTGTTCCTCCTAAAGTCCACAATCATCTCTACTGTTTTGAGAGTGTTCAGCTCCAGGTTGTTTTGACTGCACCAGACAGCCAGCCGTTCAACCTCCTTTCTATATGCAGATACATCATCATCTCGGATGATGCCGATGACAGTGGTGTCGTCTGCAAACTTCAGGAGCTTGACAGAGGGGTCCTTGGTGGTGCAGTCATTGGTGTACAGGGAGAAGAGTAGTGGGGAGAGCACACAACCCTGGGGGGCACCAGTGCTGATGGTACAGGTGGTGGAAGTGAATTTTCCCTGCCTCACAAGCTGCTGCCTGTCCGTCAGAAAGCTGGTAATCCACTGACAGGTAGAGGTGGGAACAGGGAGTTGGTTGAACTTATTCCAGAGTATATCTGGTATGATTGCGTTGAATGCCAAGCTGAAGTCCACAAAAAGGATCCTTACGTATGTCCCCGGTCTGTCCAGATGTTGCAGGATATGATGCAAACCCATTTTGACTGCATCATCCACAGACCTGTTTGCTCGATAAGCAAATTGAAGGGGGTCCAGAAAGGGTCCAGTGATGTCCTTCAGGTGGGCCAACACCAGTCTCTCAAATGACTTCATGACCACAGATGTCAGGGCGACAGGTCTGTAGTCATTAAGTCCTGTGATTTTAGGTTTCTTAGGGATGGGGATAATGACTGAGCGTTTGAAGCAGCATGGGACTTCACACTGCTCTAGTGATCTATTGAAGATCTGAGTGAAGATGGGGGCCATGAAAGATGGGGGCAATGAAAGTCTAAATAAAAATGATAATACAAAAAAAAATGCAACATTTTGCAAAAATGCAAAATGTTTGTTTGCCAAATCAAAATCAAAGTGGCATAATATGCAGGTAGCCACATTGTTGTTATGTTCCCCGTCTGTCGCACACTTCGACGTTCTGTCGAAGAAGCGACACTAGGGGTCTCTCTTGAGAGCCTCGCGCATCTCTAAACTTGAGAAAAGGCCCATGAGAATTTGCATGTCCCACCCCCGGACATACGGGTATAAAGGGAGGGAAATGCATCTGTCCATTCCGAATTTTTCTTCGGAGCCGAGTGGTTGTGTGATCAGCTATAATCTCTGTAGATTGTTCACTTCATCACTACAGAGCGTATGCTGTTGGATCTAAGGCACATAACAACTGCTTTCTCCTTCTCTGGACAACAGCGCAGCTTTGCCCCTGGGTGCTTTTTTTTGGGGCCGGCGCGGCTGGCGATGAAGGCTATTTGGGGCGTACAGCAGGCTCGGTTTTGCCGGGTAAATCCCCACAAACCACCCGCTCCCAAGCACGCTCGTTTGCTTCCATTCGGGCTCAAAAGCGAGACCGGCTCGCCTCATGGCCAGTCTGTTTACTCCCTCAGACCCGGCAAGCTGGATGGTGATTTTGCCACTGCAACGGAGAGCGTCACAGCGGCGTCTGATGCTGATGACTCGACTGGGCTGCCACCTCTGGGTTGGCTTGTTATGCTTAACCAGACGGCAGTGAGCACGGGGCGGGACTGGAACCCTTCGCCCCCCCACTCACCCCTCACGGCTAGACGATTGGTTCCCCGGGACAGGCACCGCTCACAGCCCCCCCAGTTCCTTTCTTCCCGGATGTGCATGATGATTTGACGAAGCCGTAGAGGGCACCTTTCACTCCACCTTCTCTTGCTCCTCCACTCTCACTACCCTTGATGGTGGAGTGGCTCCAAGCTGTCGCCGCCCTGCATGCCATGGCTACCCTGCAATCCACCAGGCCAAGGCACTTGAAGATCTGCACTTGGGTAGTCCTGTTCCTGTTGTGCTGCAGGAACTGTGCTTGATGACCAATTGCGCCCCCCCGGGGCCACGAAGGCCTCCCTCGTGGTCCAGTTGCATCATCTATGGCTGGACCTGGTCGAGATACAGGAGGTAGACAAAGCATGGTTTCTCAAACGCCCCCATCTCCCAGCTCGGTCTATTTGGCGACACCCTTGACGCCTTCGCCCAGCAGTTCTCAGCAGTGAAGAAACAGACGGAGGCACCATCATGACCCGCCGCCGTACCAGCATGGGCCGTGCTCCGTCTGCTCTCCGAGGGCGTCCCCCTGCGACTTCCAAATGTCAGGCAGCTCCGTTTCAACCTAGGCCCAGCTCTGAGCCCCAGCATTGAGCGCCCCACAGGAAGTGCAGGCCCCCGTCTTTCCGAACGTCCTCGAGGACCCGGAAGTCTCCCAAGCGTTCCTGAGATGGACAACCCAGGGAATGAGACATTTGCTCCGGAGCTGGTAAGCAGACCACTCCGTCCCCCGGTGGAGGGCCTGGAGGAGAACCTTCGGTTAAAGTTATTTTCTTTGCCGCACCCCCTTTGGGCTGCGGTTCTCAAATAGTCAATAATAGAGCAATTTCCTCTCTCCCTGGGTCACCTGGCTCGTAAATGCCATCCTCACGACAACCCGGTGCCACACTTCAGGAGTCCTGGCAACCCGTTTCTGACGAGTCCAGAGGACGCCTACATGGGACCTCTTCCTCAGTCACTAACCCACCTGCCGGGTGTGAGGAGCAAGGTAAGTGCTCGAGTCTTCTCTCAGCACCAAAGCCTCGGGATGCACTTTTGTCTCTCAACGCCACACTACCTGCCCCGCCCCGCTGCGAAGTCTCACCAGGTACGTCGAAAAAGATCGTCCCCTTTGTGCCCCTCGCACGGAGCTTGACTTTCACTTCCCAACCAGTCACGCTAGTTGACCAGTGCCATCCGACTCGGCTAAGCCATTCAGTTCACCAGGCCCCCGCCCCCTTTCATCGGCATCCACTTTACCTAGGTGACAGGCGAAGACGCCAACACCATGCATGCAGAGATTGTGACCCTTCTACTTAAAGATGCGATAGAGCCTGTCCCTCCAGCCGAGATGAAGAAGGGTCTCTACAGCCCTTCATCGTACCTAAGAAAGGTGGTGTGGTTTACGACCGATCTTGGACTTGCGAATTTTCAACCAGGCCTTGCACAAACTCCCGTTCAAAATGCTCACACAAAGACACATTCTAACTTGCGTCTGGCATCAAGATTGGTATAACAAAAAAGATGTTGTGTTTTCTGCCCTCGAATAATTCAAAGAAAACAAGTTCATATTCATTTATAAACAACACAATACTAATGGTTTAATTTAGGAAGAGTTCAGAAATTAATATTTCGTGGAATAACCCTGATTTTCAATCACAGCTTTCATGTGTCTTTGTACATGTTGTGAAATAAATAGGTACTGATTCACAAATAAATAGGCAGGGTTGGGAGGGTTACATTTAAATGTATTCCAATACAGATTACAGAGTACATGCTGTAAAATGTAATTTATAACGTATTCTGTTAGATTACTCAAGGTCACTAACATATTCTAAATAGTTTGGATTACTTCTTCAGCACTGGTAGATTTTTTTTCACTTGTTTGGACTATAAAATCTCTGCAAGTACAGTAAGACAAAATATCCATGTTAAAAATACATTCTCTGAAAAACCTAAATATCTTATGCAGTGTTGTTCCTAAAACAAGATTAATGAAATTGATATTGTTTTAAGGATTTTTAGATATTCTTAAAGGAAAACAATACAAAAAATCTTATCAAGAATATGATTTTTGCCCTAATATCAAATATCTTACCAGAAAAAAATAAAGTATGATCTAACATGAATTTTCTTGATAAAAAATATGATCGTGCCTCATGTGCATGTAAAATGGATAGAAATAGCATTTTAGCTTAGCATAAAGTTGACAATTTACACAAAGTTTATTTCTATTTCTTCTGCTCCAAACTTCAATCTTACTTCTCTGTCTGCTTGTATGAATGTAACACATCATAAAAAAATGTTTCACCACTGTTCAAATGCACTTTGGATCATATCATTTATAAATGTTTTCCATCTGAAAGGACTAAATATTAAATTAAACAAATTACAATAAAATGCAAAGTAATCTTTTCAGTAATCAAAATACTTTTTGAATGTAACTGTATTCTAAATAACATTGATTTAAATTGTAACTGTAGTGGAATACAGTTACTTATATTTTGTATTTTAAATACATATTCCCATTATATGCATTTCGTTACTCCCCAACCCTGTAAATAGGTACTGGTTCACAAAGGGGTTTTCCATTTATGCCAAAAAAGTTTTTAATATGTGCCAAAATTGTATGTATGAAGAGGGCAAGAGATGCCTATGAGTGCACATCTGCCACCTAAAAAGCCATTTGACCACCTTAAAATGGACTTTATTAAATGGAGTCTGCAAAAAGTATTGCCTGGTGATTGTACACATGTTCTCCAAGTAGTGGGTAGAGTACCCCACAGAATTCTAACGCAAGAAATAATACCCAGATGGGACACTCCAGATAAATTATAAGTGACAATGGAACCCACTTTGTGAATCAAGCCCTACGTCACACCAGTCAGTATTTGGGATTTGATATGACAACACACTGCGGCTACCACCCTAAGAGTGGGGGAGCAGTGGAAAGAGAAAATGGCACACTAGAAAGAAAATAGGTAAAATTTTCGGTTGAAATGACTAAATTGGGTTCAAGCATTACCACTTGTGTTAATGCAGATGAGGGCAAGGCTCAGGAAACAAAATGGATTGAACCCATTTCAAATTTTGTTTGGCAGACCCCTTAATATGGGAGTTGGACCACAAAAAAGGCAGTTGCCTAATACTGACCAGTGTGAGGATGAAATGTTGTATTATTTTGTAATCCTCTCTGCTGTACTTCATGATTAAATGATGAAAAACAGATGAAAGCAGTGCTCCCCAGGGAGGCGAAAGTGAAATTATCTGGAGCTGGGTAACTGGGTGGTGGTGAAGGACAGCAAAAGGAGAAAATGGAGGAAGCCTAGGTGGACCGGGGCCATACTAGGTGCTGTTAGTAACCAACTTGGTGGGTAAAAATCACGGAGAGGGCTACCAGCCACTACAGGAAGACCCCGTTAAGCCTGGAGGAATGGGAAGGATCGGAATATTGCAATATTAGCAAAATTGCTGGGCAGCTGGAATCTACTATTCAGTCTGACAATAGTCTCATTAATTGTACAAGAGAAGCAATAGAGTTTGTGAGATCACCACGAGGGCAAATACACCCAGTGGGGTGAAGACCATGGAGGGGTGCAGAAGGGAGGCCAAAGCATTCTTGGATGCCACATACAATAATAAAAATACCCCGCTAGAGACCATTGCATGTAGGCTAATGCTTTGTTACGACAGTTTTAACCTGCAACAAATAGAAAGGCAGAGAACATTACACCAATAGATAGACTGACTGGGATAAAGAAATCAGAACATCTGAGATGTGTCTGTAATAATGGGCCAGGACAATTTGTGGGGATGCCCACCTGCCGAGAGTACTTAAAGGTGCAGTATGTAAGATTCAGAAACCCTTGTTATTAATGACACCCGTGGCCGTTAAGAGAACTGCAGCCAGTTACCTGTTGTTCGTGCTCACGCTTGTGCACACAATCCATAAGGACGTGAGCAAGCGTCCTAAAAACACTTGGCCAAAAAAATTACGTAACATACAAAGAGACTGAACGTAATTCACTGGCATCAGGCTGAAAGATCACCTGTGCACCTGTGCCCATGTAGTGCCGCCACCTGACATGGGCGCCTGATGCTCACATCCAAGGCCCATAGATTCATGTCTTCCCTGATGGCTAGAGCCTACAGTGCCATCGGACAAGCCGCCTCTGCCCTGCACGCCATGGCTCTATTGTTTCCTTTTCCTTTTATTTCGCCGCACGCTCCAGTAGCTGTGGTACCTAGATTTTCAACAAAAGAGCAGTTTCCTCCCTGGCTGTGCCCGGCTGCGAAGCCCCACCCACCGGTTCGTCTGACGAAATAATTCCCCTGGTCCCACTCACCCGGACGCACGGCTCACGCTTTCCAACTCCGCCATGCGAGGAGCGGACGTGCGTATGCCAAGCTCTGCGCACTTTGCTATTTGGTTACAAATCTTGAATTGTTGGTTACAAGATTGTCGATTGTTGGTTACAAGATTGTCGGATGTCGAGAAACAGATTGATTATCTGGAGTCATCGGAGAGGGTATTAGCTGCTAATCCACTAGCGACCAAGATAGATTTGGAGCACGCTTGGGAAAAACTAGAGGATTTGGAGAATCATAATCGACAAAACGAATTGTTGGAATTCCTGAGCATGAGAAAAGTCGAGATATGGTCAAATTCCTAGACAAGCTCTTCCCGAGTCTGCGCAACATAACAGGCCATAAGCTGGAAATCGAGCGAGCTCACAGAGTCCCGGCTCCGAAATCCATGGGGGGAGACAGGCCCTGATCAATTCTGGCCAAATTTCTGAGATCATCCGATAAAGATCTCGTGTTACGCAAGGCGAGGAGTAAAGGAAAGCTTTCTTGGAAGAACCACAGCATTTTCTTGATCCCAGACTTTGTGAATTCGACAAGAGAGATACTTTCAGAGAATGCAAGAATCTCTTACATCAACGGAAGATTGCTTTTGCTCTGCTGTTTCTGGACAAATTGAGAATAGATACTAAGGATGGCCATAGAGAATTTACATGGCCACAGCAAGCATTGTCTTTCATAAAGACATTGGTGTGAGTAAGCCATTTGTGGATTTTCATGTTGCCGTCTAGTAGACCTGTCTCACTGAACATACACTCGACTGCCCGAGTAAACTGGGTGCCTTTTCAATTCCCTTTGTGCTGGTTCCACCTAGCGGCTGGAGTTTGTTAATATCATTTCTTCAGGATGGCTTGTGGATGAATCTGCTCGTTTTGGGGTTTTATGCCTCCTGTTGGCTAGAGTTTGTTCTGTGCAATACTTTTTGCAGGACATTGGAATGAGTTTGACTGCCTGAAAAACTGAACGGCCTGTTTTTTTTTTTTTTTTGTGCTGGTTCCGCTAGAGGCTGGAGTTTGTTTTGTGGAGGAACACACCTTCAAGAAAATTAAGTGGATGAATCTACACTTTTTTGTATGTTTATTCCACTTATGGGCTGGAGTTTGTTCTATAGAGGCTCTCTCTATTACAAATTTTTGTATAGAAGCACCGGACTTGAGCAATCCGATGGCAAAGTTGTCGTGGGGGCTCTCGTAGGCGTACAAGATGAAATGTACCCCATGAAAAGAAGGAAGGTTATTTGTATTCTTAAATGCAAGAAATATGACATAGTGTTTCTTCAAGAAACACATATTTCCCTGCAGGAAGCTGATTTGGGAAGAGATGGGGTGGACATGTTCTCTTTAGTGCTGGCTCAAGTAAGATCAGAAAATGCATTACATCGATAAGTAAACATCTACAATTCAAATGTCTCAAATAGATTAAAGATAAATTAGGAAGGTTCATTATTGTTTTAGCAGAATTTCAGGGTCAAAGGTTGATTTTGGCTAATATTTACGCACCTAATGCTGATGATAAGGGCTTTTTTATAGATCTTGAAGGGATGTTGCAAGCCGCTGGCTTTGGGGAGGAGACTTTAATCTGACGATGGACTCAGTTCTTGATCATAGTGAAGCAAACGTGTGTATGCCCCCTTTTGACTTTTGAACCCATCTTGTAGGGACTATACATTTTTTTCATCAGTACATTAGATTTATTATAGAATATATATATTTTTATATTAAAGTCCCTCATTTAATCTGTTGTTGGTTGCTCACTTGGAAAAATTTTGTCTCAGATCATGCCCTGGTGAATGTAGAGTTGTTGCCACATGGAGACAAATAAATCACATAGTTGGTGCTTTAATGTATCCCTTTTGCAAAATCCTGAATTCCAACTAATGTTAAAGGCTGAAATAATTGTTTATATGGAGACCAACTAGTCCTCGGAGTTCTCTGTGGGTGTGGCTTGGGAGACACTTACGGCCATTCTTAGGGGTCAGATCATACAGTATGCCTCTGTGGGATGGGGGCGTGATCGTGTGTCTGTCTGCAGGAGAGGGAGAGCGGTAAGGCTCGTCACCTGGTTTGTAATTATCTCTAACACCTGTCTCTTGTTGTAGTGATGGCAGAGGGAGACATAAAGGCCATCAGCTTACCACAGAAGGAGAGAGAGAGAGAGAGAGAGAGAGAGAGAGAGAGAGAGAGAGGGGCTTAACATGACTTTATTATAACATTAACTTTTTCCAAATACCAGATTTCTCATATAATCATATAGTCCAAAAATTCAATAAATACAATAAAAAATATACACATATAACATTTATACTTCAAACTTTAAAAATTGAAAACCAACATGTCATCCAAAACCTCACACAAAACTCCTTTCACAGACCATATTTTAGCGAACCTTTGAATATCATTAATCAATTGAAAATATGTGTATTCAATTTTAATTCTAGCAGTCACCATGCCTTTAAAAGCATTTTCTGCATCTACTGTACCTATACTCAATAACTTATTTTTTCGAGTCTTCCAAATTGCCATTTTGGCCATACCCAACAAAAAATTTCATATGCATATTTTTCTTCTCTCATGAAATTTATATTTGGGACCACTTATAAAATACTGATTGAAAAAATCTTCACCAAAACCTTCAAACAAACTTTTTAAAACAATAAAAAGACTGCCTAACCTCACACAATAAATAAATAAGTGGTCAACTGTCTCATCAATTCCACAAAAAGGACATTCCTTACCCACTGCTGGATTCAGGTGTGCCACGTGTCTGTTTGTAGCTATAGCACCATGAATAAGTCTCCACTGAAGGTCTGCTGTACGCTTCTCAATGGGAGGTTTGTACAGAGACCTCCAGGATCCTTTAAAGTCTGGTCCAAACACTTCTGTCCACCTCCCTGCTCGTACTCGTTTTAAAACAGTCTGATGTGAAACTTTAACACAAGCAAAGCTTTGTTTTTTTACTAGCTTTTTTACTAGCTTCATGAAACTGTCCCATCTCCGGGGTCTTAAAAGTTAATAATGTGTCAGCATCTTCATAGTTTTCCTTTGCAGCTGCAGATACACTGATAGATGGGAAAATTATAGTTTCTCCTCCAATCTTGAGTTGGTTGAGTTTCCAGTGCCTCCCTACAGGTTCCAGGGAATGCTCTCTGCACCTCCCCCAACACCTGCTGCAGAAGACGCAGAGATCGAATCCCCGTTTCACACTGCAGTGCTGCAGCCGTTTTCCAACCATTTTCCAACCGTTAAGGTCTCTCAGATCTCCTATCCTCTTGAGTCCAGCTCCTGCCAGGCAGTTCATCAAGCTTCCTGATGACAGAGTTCTCATTTGTATCAGTGGATTATAAAACAATGGTTCTCCCATAATCCACTCCTTTGGTTTTGAAAGATCTCTGTTGACATTGAAGTTATCAAGCCAAGCTTTCAGCATCGACTGTTAAAACAGGGATGAATCACTTAAATCCAGTTCTTTAAGTCTCAGTAAAAACAATTGTTTCTCATACCCAAGACCAGATGCTGTCCTTAAAATAGCACAAGCAACCCGAATCCATCCCAGATCCTCTTCATATAATATTCTTTGTGTAGCTTGCAATCTAAAAGTCATAATCCTGCTTCTTATATCAATTAGAGCTTGTCCTCCTTCTTGTAAAGGCAGATATAAAGCAGATCCAGGAACCCAGTGTTGCCCCGACCAAAAAAAGTTGACAAATTTCTTCTGTATTACTTTGATCAGTTCATTTGGAGGATCCAGCACATTTAGTCTGTGCCATAGCATGGAGGCGGCCAGGTTATTTGTAACCAAGACTCTACCCCTGTAGGATAGCTCAGGTAATAGCCATTTCCATTTAGACAACTTGGCTGACACCTTCTCCAGCATACCCTCCCAGTTTTTTTTGTCTATAATTTTCTTTACCCAGAAATACTCCAAGAATTTTGATTCCCTCTGTATTCCATTGTAACCCCCTGGAAGCTTAGGTGGCCCACCATTTTTCCAAGGACCCACAACAAAACCCTCACTCTTTGCCAATTTACTTTTGATGAAGAGGCTCTCTCATATAAATCTGAATATCCCCTTGTCCAGTAATAAACACAGTTACATCATCAGCGTAAGCTGAAACAGAGACACTTGACCCATTAAAATCCCCTGGTATATGGGGGATTTCAAATTATTTCTCAGCTTAATTAGCAAAGGCTCAATAACTAAGCTGTAGGGTTGTCCAGAAATTGGACAACCCTGCCTAATTCCCCTCTTAACAGGTATTGGACAACTCAATCCCCCTCCAACCTTAAGCATTACTGAGGCACCTCTATACAGTAACTGGATCCAAGAAATAAAATTTTCCCCAAACCCAAATGCTTTCAAAACATTTAAAAGGTATTCATGACCCACACGATCAAATGCTTTTTCTTGATCAATCGAAAAGAAACCAATATTAAAATCATCTTTCAAAGAAAGGTCCATTACATCTTTTATTAGAAATAAATTATCCATTATTGTACGTCCTGGAACACAGTACGTTTGCTCATTTCTCACAATAATACAAAAAAAAAATGTAATCTATTTGCTAAACATTTAGACACAATTTTATAATCTTGGCACATTAAAGAGACAGGGCGCCAATTTTTAAACAGCCCTAAATCACCAGTTTTAGGCAGAAGTGATAGTACTGCTCTTTGACAACTGCTGGGTAAAATACCCTTTTCAAAACATTCACCAATTACATTATAAAAGTCCTCTCCTAAAATGCTCCAAAATGATTTATAAAATTCAGCAGGCAGACCATCTACTCCCGGGGCACGTCCTGTGGACAATTGCTTTACAGCCTCTGAAGGTTCCTCATATGAAATCAATTTGTCCAATGCTTTTCTGTCCTCAGGTTTTAAATTAGGCAGTCCTCTTAATAACTGATCCATACACTCAGGATCACAATCTTTGGGCCCAAAAAGTTCCGCGTAAAAGTCCACCGCGATTTTCCTAATTTCAATAGGATTTGAAGTTAATGTGCCACTGTCCTTCCGAAGGTAAAGCATATTTTTTTGTTTTACTACTTTACGTTCCAAGTTGAAAAATAATTTTGTTGGAGCATCAATTTCCATAATGGAAGAGATCCTTGCTCGGATTAAGGCACCTTTTGCTCTTTCCTCTAACAGTGTTTTCAACTCCAATCTCTTTTTCTTTAAATCCATAGTCATACCCGAAATATTCAAATCAATTACATTTTCCATTTCATTAATATCTTTCTCCAAACTTTTAATATTTCTCTTTACAATTTCAGTGTTATTATAACTGCTGACAAAAAATCTTGATTTGGACTTTTCCAACCTCCCACCATTGAATTACATTATCAAAATGTTTCCAACTCTCCCAAAACCATTTAAATTTTTCACAAAATAGCTTATCCTGTACCAGATTGACATTAAAATGCCAATAAGATTTTGGATGTGACAAACTTTTAGTATTAAAATCAATAGTAACTATATGATGATCAGAAAACCCACAAGGAGATATACCAACATTCATGACTATTATTATCTGATTTATTTACATATATTCTGTCCAGTCGTGCTCCCGTCACAATAGGATCTAAAATTTTAACCCATGTGTATTGTTTTGTTAATTGGTTCTTATTTCTCCACACATCATTCAGTTCTAGTTCTTGAGTTATCTTAAGGAGCATATTGCTAGACTGTAAGTGAGGTTCTTGTCCATTCCTATCTAATACAAAATTAGTGGTACAATTCCAATCTCCTCCCATTATTACACACATTTTTCCATTACCATATTTTCTTATTGCACTGTTATCTTTTCAAATAATTCCATTCTTTGTGGACCTATATTTGGAGCATATACATTAATAAAAATAAATTTTAACTCTTTAATTTCTACTATAGCTATTAAAATTCTACCTTTTTCCAATTCAATAGTGGATAGGATCTTTAGATCTAAATGTTTAGAAAAAATAATAACCCCTGTGCTTAAATTTGTTCCATGACTCAGAATACATTCACCTTCCCACCATCTATACAATTCCATTTCATTTTGATTATCTGAATGTGTTTCCTGTAAAAACATAACATTGATATCCTTGAGATGAACATATTCTGAAATCACTGCTCTCTTATTCCTATCTCTCCCTCCATTGATGTTTAAAGATCATATTCTCAAAATATCCATTAACAGATATAAGGAGAGAAAAGAAAGAGACAGAAAAAGCAGAAAGCACTGCAAAGACACCCTTGATTTGCATCTCATTTCACAAAATCAATGTGATTTACATTTAACTGGGGGTTTCCCCTTTCTAAGTTTAGTTATAATCTTCTTTAAGTGAAACCTCTTTCGTGTACTCAGCTTTTCTTATCCTACCCTATTTTGCCAATATAGAACTGAAAATTCTAATTTCTTTACATCTGGAAAGAAATTCCTCACATCAGCACCCTTTCCAAAAGTCTCATCCAAAAAAGAATTAATCTCATCCAAAGTGTAAATCTGATCCCAATTTACCCGAGAAATATCTGACAGATCTGAAGTATCAGATAAACCCCCATCCTCATCATCAGCCTCATTTATTTAATCTTCACCTAATCTCTCTTTCACCTAATCTCTCTTTCTCTTTGGGCTCACCTGAATCTACCTTTCTGACACTGTTCTGATCTTCAGTTCTTCCAGACTCAGTCACTACACAATCTCTGCTTATCTGGCCTTCCATCCTCACAACATCATTTATTTCAGACATCTGTAGGCCTACTTCAACATCACCGTCATCCATTCGTTCATTCTCAACAGACGACTCCTCATCCTTCCTCACACTCTCAGTAGAGACCTCCTCGTCATTTCTTACTTTCTCAATAAGACTTTCCTCATCATTACTTACATTCTCAGCATTAATCACAACAACCTGATCTTTATGTGGATTTATTTGCACTTCAGCTTCAATTCCACTCGGGCCTGCCTCGACTCTATTAGGACATGATAACCTTGCGTGCCCGATACCACCGCATTCAAAGCATCGCATCTCACCTGCGCTCGCATATAGCATGTAAGATTTGCCTTCATGCATGCATCAGAACGACACATTAAGAGTCGGCGAGTTTAAAAACATAAATACGTGCCGCCTAAACGACATCACATGTTTCAAGGCTGCATTTTTGCAGCCAAGTGGAACCATTTTGATTTCACTAGCAAATTTACCAAAACACGAAAGCTCGCACTCAATATCAGCATTAGGAATGAACGGCGGAAAATTGGAAATGGTCACTCTACTCGTTGGTGTTGCTAACGGTTGAACATGAATAAAAGCACCACTTACCGAAACTCCGCTTTCGATCAAACGATTCACTAATTGTTCATCCTTGAGAAAAACCACCACCGCTTTGTTCATGCGGGACACAGAAACAATGTTGTCGTGACCGACGCGTTCAGCTACATCCAACAGATGTCACCTTCTCCAGCTCTGACAGAGCGACAGAGACGGCGCCTGCACACTCCCGTGCGACGCCATCTCCGTCCCCGACACGACAATACTAGACTATTACACGTACACAATATCTGAGAATTTAACAGACTAAGACCAAACTAGTTTTGCGAAATGACATACACGGAAATCCTTCCCATAAGCTCCCAAATGAATAGTTAAGAAAAGTTTTCAAATTTCCCTCTCACCGTGATCACCCTCCCACACACTACCACTTCCCAGCATACACCGAGACAGAGAGAGAGAGAGAGAGAGAGGGGGGATGAGCTTGCCACTTTCTGATTATCTAATTGTGTGTTCCAAGAAAAGGATATTTGTGTGAACTGATTGAGAGAAAAGACTGTTTTAAAATACTGTGAATCTGAGGCAAAAGGAAATAAAAAAAACCTTGCCTGCACTACTTCATTGCCTCTTGTCTCCTCTTTTCCCCAAAGAACTTGTTAAAGCCTCATTCATCAAAAAATATAAATTATGAGAACTTGTGGAGTTGGAAGGGAATATTAAAAGTGCAAATGCAGAGCTGAAGCGCTGAATGTCGTCTGATGGCCTCAGAGAATTGACCCGATTGAAATACAGATATAATACTATATTGTCACGGAAAGTGGAGTTTTGTCAATCAAACTTTGAGTCGGGGGACAGAGCAGGGAAGCTTTTGGCTAGATTCATAAAGAAGAGAGTGTCTTTTTCTACCATTCCCTCAGTGTGAAATATTGATCTCAGCCACTGATATTAAAAATGCTTTTAAAGAATTCCATCTTGATCTTTACAGTTCCACATCTTCATCTACTGATGAAGATATTAGAAACTTTGTAGAACCATTAGAACTCCCTAAACTGATGACTGAGCACAAAAAAAAATCTTGATACTTAGAAAACCTTGGGGAGCTCTGCAAGTTAATTAAGGCCTTGCCTAGAGGCTCTGTGGCCAGATGGTTTGGCCGCTGAATTTTTAGAGAATGGAAAGCTTCCACCAACCATGACACAAGCCTGAATCAGTCTGATTTTTAAAAAGGACAAAATCCAAATGAATGTAATGAATCCAATTTCCAGCTAGACTTAAAAATATTGACAAAAATTCTGGCTAACCGATTAAGTAAAGTTATGATACCTCTTATATTATATATAGATCAGATGGGATTTATTCAGGGCCACTGCTCTTCTAATAACATTAGGCATTTCATCAATATCATGTGGTCAGTGGCGAATGATCAGACTCCAGTCGCTGCCATCTCACTTGATGCCGAAAAGGCGTTAAATATGGTAGAATGAGATTATCTTTTTAAGATTTTGGAAAAAATAGGGGTTTGGAAATACTTTTATTGGATGGATCAAATTACTTTGTAAACACCTGGTAGCGGTGGTACAAACAAATGGATTCATTTCAGATTATTTTACTCTGGATAGGGGCACCCGGCAGGGTTGCCCTCTTTCCCCATTATTGTTCTGTCTTGCCCTGGAACCATTAGCAGCCACGATAAGAAAAAAGAATGATTTTTCAGAGGTGATGGCAGGAGGTGTGGCGCATAAGCTTTTGCTTTAACGCCTATGATATTTTATTATTCATCTCCGACCCCACTAGATCTATGCCTTGCCTCAATATAATTATTAATTCCTTTTCTAAGTTATCGGGATAATTCAATTGGTCTAAATCTGAAGCTTTGGCTCGGACATCGTTCTGCCCAGTAATGGCTTTCCAGCCGGGTGCCTTGCAGTGGCCCAAACAGGGCATTAAGTATTTGGGCATTTTATTCCAAGCAAATTTGTCTGATTTAGTTCATTTTTAACTCTTAATATAAAGGTTTTCCAGCGATGTGGGCAAGTGGGCTTCATTACATTTATCTATGATTGGGAAGGTTAATGTTATCAAAATGAATTGTATTCCAAAATTTAACTACCTGTTACAATCTCTCCCTATAGATATCCCCCTCTCTTATTTCAAGCTGTTTGGTATCATAGCAATGTCCTTCAATTGGAATGGTAAGCATCTTAGATTGCATTTTATAAGTTACATGGACCGATTGACAAATGTTGGCTAGGCCTACCCAAGATTTTGTTTTATTATTATGCATTCGGTCTCAGACTTTTGGCTCACTGGTCGCTTCCACCTGAGAGATTCCCTCCCTGGTTTTGTATTGAACAGGAAGTTCTTGCCCCTATTTTGCCATTGCAAAGCCTTTCTATCAAACTAATCAGAAAAGTTAAATTATACCCTGCTATCTCGCATTTGCACTCTGTTTAATTCAGACATTTATTTAAATGTTGTCTCAAGAATATGGTTGAACCTTAATTATTAGGGGGTTGTGGAGTGTTTAGTTATTTTTAAAATTTGTTTCAACATTTTCAGATTCCCAGATTCTCAGTTCTACCCCTCTAAATTGGCAGATACTCTGGGAGAGATGATTACGGCTTTCGGAAAAGGTCATGAGGCATCAGTGTATTACTCCCTGCTAATTCAGAGTCTGGAGGACGGAGCTTCAACTCCTCTAAAGAGAAAGATTTAAATTTGATATTGGAGGAAGGAGTGTAGGCTAGACCCCCTCTAGATTGTATAGGCTTGGTCTTAAAGACACACCCACCTGCTGGCAATGCCTGTCAGAAGATGGAGACACAACCCATGCTTTTGGGGGGTATGTTAAGATCCAGGAATTTTTATGAAAGTTCAGTTTTTTGTGTGACGTTTTAGGCACTCAAATTTCACTCTGCCCCAGACTCTGTAATTTGGCTGATTTGGTAGGTTATAAAATTTGGGGATAAACACATACAAAATTGGGTTCTGACCAACATTATGGTTGACATGAAAATTATTTTAAGGGGATGGAATTTGGATAGGGCACCCTCATTTCCGGAGTGGTGTACGGAGATGGGGAGAGTTACTGCTTTTGAAGGGATGTCAAACAGAAGGCTGGGGGTTCATAATTTGTTCGACAGGAAGGAATTACTTGCCGATTTTGGGGAACTCTTGGGGAGGGGCTGGGGAGAGAGATGTTGAGTATTAATTATGTATTATTATTAAGTTTGTTTGATGTGTCTGTGTGTGTGTGTGTGTGTGTGTGTGTGTGTGTGTGTGTGTGTGTGTGTGTGTGTGTGTGTGTGTGTGTCTATTTGTGGCCACAGGGGTGTTTGTTGGGGATTAGAGTGGGTTTAATGTTGATCCAGTGTACATATACACTCACCTAAAGGATTATTAGGAACACCATACTAATACTGTGTTTGACCCCCTTTTGCCTTCAGAACTGCCTTAATTCTACGTGGCATTGATTCAACAAGGTGCTGAAAGCATTCTTTAGAAATGTTGGCCCATATTGATAGGATAGCATCTTGCAGTTGATGGAGATTTGTGGGATGCACATCCAGGGCACGAAGCTCCCGTTCCACCACATCCCAAAGATGCTCTATTGGGTTGAGATCTGGTGACTGTGGGGGCCATTTTAGTACAGTGAACTCATTGTCATGTTCAAGAAACCAATGTGAAATGATTCGAGCTTTGTGACATGGTGCATTATCCTGCTGGAAGTAGCCATCAGAGGATGGGTACATGGTGGCCATAAAGGGATGGACATGGTCAGAAACAATGCTCAGGTAGGCCGTGGCATTTAAACGATGCCCAATTGGCACTAAGGGGCCTAAAGTGTGCCAAGAATCATCCCCCACACCATTACACCACCATCACCAGCCTGCACAGTGGTAATAAGGCATGATGGATCCATGTTCTCATTCTGTTTACGCCAAATTCTGACTCTACCATCTGAATGTCTCAACAGAAATCGAGACTCATCAGACCAGGCAACATTTTTCCAGTCTTCAACTGTCCAATTTTGGTGAGCTCTTGCAAATTGTAGCCTCTTTTTCCTATTTGTAGTGGAGATGAGTGGTACCCGTTGGGGTCTTCTGCTGTTGTAGCCCATCCGCCTCAAGGTTGTGCATGTTGTGGCTTCACAAATGCTTTGCTGCATACCTCGGTTGTAACAAGTGGTTATTTCAGGCAAAGTTGCTCTTCTATCAGCTTGAATCAGTCGGCCCATTCTCCTCTGACCTCTAGCATCAACAAGGCATTTTCAGCCCACAGGACTGCCGCATACTGGATGTTTTTCCCTTTTCACACCATTCTTTGTAAACCCTAGAAATGGTTGTGCGTGAAAATCCCAGTAACTGAACAGATTGTGAAATACTCAGACCGGCCCGTCTGGCACCAACAACCATGCCACTCTCAAAATTGCTTAAATCACCTTTCTTTCCCATTCTGACATTCAGTTTGGAGTTCAGGAGATTGTCTTGACCAGGACCACACCCCTAAATGCATTGAAGCAACTGCCATGTGATTGGTTGATTAGATAATTGCATTAATGAGAAATTGAACAGGTGTTCCTTATAATCCTTTAGGTGAGTGTATGTTGTTTTTTTTTATCTTGTTATATGTTTATGAATCAAGCTACATTTTAATTGAAAAAATAAAAAAAGAATGCCAACTGCCATTTGCAAAGGAACAGAGTGAAAATAATGTATGATTTAGAGGACTAGTGCTATGCTGAATGCTCCTTGTGGGGAGCTAGTCCAGATGCAAGGGGTTGGAACATCAATAGGAGTCCAGCGTCTCTACCCTGGTGAAATTTGTTAGAGCGAACAAATTGATAAATATGAGGCATGCATGAAGGATTGTATGTACTCATGATGATATAAAATGAAACAAACCCCCAAAACTTGCTCAACTATGTTAGAAAAAAAAAGCACAGTAAAAAGTGTGTTTGGGAGCTTCTCCCCCCGGCCGGGTGGTAGGAATAAAGCTGCGTCCTGTGTGTGTTTGGAACACTCTCACTCATGTAAATTCCAGGTGGACAATTTCCAAGACACACGCTTTCCACCAGTCTTTCATATTGCTGTTGTGTGATTTTCAGAAATTCAAGCCGGAATTCAACAGATACTGCAATGGAATGGTGGTCATACATGTAGAGATGCTGATTTAAGAAACATTTGGAGTGGTATCTTAATTTTTTCCAGAGCTGCATACATTATATATTTTTTTTATTGCATTTTTTTTTTTTGTTTAAGAAAAAAAAAAAAATGCAAATAAAAATAATAATAAAGCAAGCACAAAAATCAGGACCAAACTGCCTGAGCCAAACTCAATTGTCAAACTAAAAATCATTGTTGTATAACTTCTATAAATCAATTCTAATTTAATTTAAGTTTGTGTGGTCCATTAATCAAAGTGTGGTTCCATACAGTACACATTATGTGTTAAGTGTGCAATGAGATATGCTTGAGGCAATAATACAATAATTATGATTTCTGCCCATTAGAAAATGCCTCTATATCCTTGTACTGTTACACAGAAATTAGTAGTATACTTGTATTGTACAGTTGCCAGATAGTTCTGCTTATTAACTTGCAAATCCAGCACACTCCCAATGTTCCAGTAACAGAGGAAGGCAGAAAGTGTTTCGTTGAGGCTTTTCACACACACACACACACACACACACACACACACACACACACACACACACACACACACACACACACACACATACAAAAAAAAACACTTTGACAGCACTTTGTAGATTTAACATTTATGACACCATAAGTTCCTGCATTTCCAGTAACTGATCTCAATGCACCAATTTTGAATATACACAAACATGAAGGATTATTATTATCCTTTTAGGGCCTTGGCAGACCCTGGTCACTAAAAAGAGCAGCATGATATTTCTTTAAATCATCCCCTTTAGTGTTCCAAAAAAGAAATAATGTCATACTATGCATGGGTAGTAAATTATGTCACAATTGTTATTTTTGGGTCAAATATTTTATTTAGTTTTTTTGCATTCTAATGTATTCCTTTAATGCAGTTGCACATGTATGGAGAACAATTTCCAACATATAGCTCAAATAAACCGTGAGAGGAACAGAGGACAGTGGAATATTCAAAAGGGGTTGTAAAACAGCCTCTCTTTATGCCTTAAGTTACAGTATCCCCTTAAGAAAATGTTTAAAAACTTAAGAACACTTTTAGAGTGCATCCATTGAACCATATCAAATTAAATATGAATTATGATGATGTCAGAGGACTGGAGACAGTGTTCTACTATCAGCGTCAACATGTTCAGACATCATCTCTGTCTCTAAGCAGAATACTAAAAACCTGCAGAGATCATCAGCACTGCCTGACAGCTCTCCAAATGGCTCATTTATTAGTCAATCAACACTTTGTACTCTATAAGCAAATAAACAAACAATACATGCACAGTGCACGCCTAACCAAACAATCATATGAAGGACAAATATGCTAACACACCCAACAATACAAAGTTCTTGAAAAGAAAGAAAGAAAGAAAGAAAGAAAGAAAGAAAGAAAGAAAGAACAATTCTCGCTATTACTAACAGTGTCTGCCAATTCACAATATAAAAAAGTATTTTGTTATGTTTTCTGCAACCCAAAAATTATTCATACATATTTTTGTTCAAAACCAAAAATATTTTTTTTTTGTTAATAGTATCTCCAGAAAAACTTCAAAAGTTGTTTTATCTTTATTTATTTTATAACATGTACACAGCAGGATCCTAAAGGAGACTGAGTAGGATGTTAATCACACATAAATAGTGCATGATCTCAAGTTTCTTAAAAACATAATTAACTAATAGTGTGTAAAATATTTGTTAATTAACAAGAAACTCTACTTGTAAGTCCATTAAAGGATTTAGGTTTTATTAAAGACATAGAGACACAAAATAAGAAATGGTAATGCATTTTGCACGATATTTGTGAATAAAAAAAATAGCTAAAAATACTGTATGTTGTTGAAAGATTTTATTTTAAACAAAGTCTCTTTCAAGGCAAGTCAGTCCACTCGGTGGCCATCATGAGAATGCTCTCATGCAGCTCTTTTTTATGGATAATAGTGGCTTAAAAGTACAGCTTCTATCTACTTTAATGGGTATAGACCATAATCTCCTAAACAGTTGGTCAATATTACGTTCAAAAAACATATTTCAAATCAGCAGTAAAATTTGAAAACAATGATATAAATTATTATATTATTAGTTTAGATCACTCTAGATCATTCTGGTCCAGGTAAAGCGCTCTTGAGTTCACTGCCATCTAAAAGGTGATTGGTCCTATTACCTGTGAGTTGGGACTTCCTTTTCTACATCAGCCAAATCTGGTGTTCCGATTTTTCTTATTCATAATAATACAAGTGCTCCATCTCGTTCTAAAAAGTCTCTGTTTTAAAACAATATGCTTGCCCCGCAGTACGCACATGACATGACTCATGACATGCTAATTTACGACGTAGAGGTCACTTTGATAAGCATTACCAAAGTCCTTAAAGAGCACCTATTATGGTTTTTCAGATATTACCTTTCATGTAGTGTGTTAAATAGCTATTGGTGAATGTAAAAAAGTCTGCAAAGTTTCAAAAACCAAAGTACACGACAAATGGAGTTATTGATTCCCAAAAGATAGAACCGATTGTGAACACCTGAAATGAGTTGTTAGTAATTTCAGACTTACTTCCTGTACTAACCTACATAATTTGGTAACAAAAAACCCATTTCTGGTCTTCACTGGCTGCTCGTGAACAGCTTTGACCCACTCTCAAACACTACAATAAGCGGAAGACCAATCCCAACAGACAGGTATATCTGACCAATCAGAGCAGAATAGGCTCTCTGAAAGGAGTTTTAGAATAAATCCTTTAAAACGGATCATCAGGCAGGACCGGAGATGGATATGGCACATAATCCTGAGGTTTAGACAGAGAAAGAAATAGAATAAAATGAGTGTAGATACCATTCAATTTAAAGCAGGGTTAAAGAATAAGAGAAGTGTTTTCGGTTCTGGCAGACCTAACTTAATTAGCATAAATTAGGTGTATGTCTGCCTGAAAAAACAAGTATTTAGTTCCGATCACTGCTAGGAAGACTATTCCATAGTTTAGGAGCCAAATATGAAAATTATCTCCCTACTTTTGTGGATTTTGATATTCTCTGTATTGTTAACAGGCCAGAGTTTTGTGATCATAATGAGCACGATGGATTATAGCATGACAGAATGTCATGTAAGTACTTTGGAGATGGACCATTCAGCATTTTAAAATTGTATTAATTACTTAAAAAGTATTTCTTGGTTGTATTTAGCACTCTTGCTGCTGCATTTTGAACCAACTGAAGTTTATTTATTAAACCTGCATGAAATCCACATAGTAATGTATTACAATAATCTAGTCTTAAGTTCATGAACACATTAATAATTTTTTCAGTATCAGAAATAGATAGCATGTGTCGTAACTTGGCAATATTTCTGAGGTGAAGAATGTAGTTCTACATATTTTGGAAATTTTCAAAGGTTAGATTTACTATCACATATAACAACTAATTGTTTTGCTGTAGAAGTTGACATTACAGTACATCCATCAAGAGTCAGATAATATTTTAGCATCTTATTGTTTTGAGGTTTTAGTTCCAGTAATTAGTACTTTTGTTTTATCAGTATTGAGTAGAAGGAAATTTCTAGCATTCACTCTTTGGTATCATTTATCCACTTTGTAAATTTGGAAAATTGTGAAATTTTGTCAGGTTTTGAAGAAATATAAAGTTGTGTATCATCGGCTTAACAGTGAAAACTAATTCCATGGTTCCTGATAATGTCTCCCAGGAGAAGCATATATAAGGATAAAAGCAGAGGCCCTAAAACTGATCCCTGTGGCACTGCACACTTAACTTTGATCTGACAGTTCCTCATTTATACAGACAAAGTGGTAGTGGTCAGAGAAGTAGGACCTAAACCAAGCTAATGCCTGTCCACAAATGCCAACATAATTCTCAATCCTATCTAAGAGAATGTCATGATCTATGGTGTCAAAGGCAGCACTAAGATCTAAAAGCACTAGAGGAGAAATGCAGCCACAATCAGATGATAAGAGCAAGTCATTTGCAACTCTGATATGTGCAGTCTCTGTACTATGATGGGGCCTAAATCCTGTCTGAAATTCTTCATAAATATGCCATTTCTCTGTAAAAATGAACATAGTTGGGAGGACACTATATTTTCTAGTATTTTCAACATAAATGTGAGATTTAAATTAGTCTATAATTAGCCAATTCTCCTGGATCAAGCTGTGGTTTCATAAGCGGTTTGATAACGTCTAGGTTACAGATGTAACCTCGGTTCCCAGATGGAGGGAATGAGACGTTGTGTCGATGTAGTAACACTAGGGTTCGCTCTTGAGAGCCCCAATCACCTTTGCTTTATTCAGAAAAGGCCAATGAAAATTTGCGAGTGGAATTTGCATGCCGCTCTCCGCCCTAAACATACGGGTAAGGGTTAGGGTTAAAAAGGAGACGGCATGCACCACAAAAATCAAATCTGCGCTGATGAGCCGAGAGAGAGTCCCGGCCATGTCAGCGGTCGGTTCAGTGCCACAGCAGGAGGGCGTCTCGTTCCCTCCATCAGGGAATAGAGTTTACATCTGTAACCAAGAAGTTCCCTGTCTGTCACTCACTTGATGTTGAGTGGATGTAGTGACACTAGGGGTCCCTATAGTTAAGGTGTCTCCTTGGTCCTGTTAAGGGTGGAAGGAGGCACTTACCCAAGGATGCTACAGGCGGTGGCCTTTCCTGATTTTTGGATTAAGAAATTTCCTGCCGATCACCTGCTAGAATAGCACTGGGGAAGTGCTCTTCCCACTCCAGGAGGGAGAGTTATATGGAGACCAAATCCTACCAAAGTAGGTTAACATGTGGAGAATACCTCACATGGACTTACCAACAGGGAAGTAGGATGAAGCCACTGGGAGGACCCTATCTACAGAGAGTGGAACACAGGGACAGACACAGTCTCAATATGATATACAGGTGATTCATTTTTATGTGTTGTAGAATATGTGACCTGTGTGATGCCTCAAGGCAGCTAGCAGACATTCAGATAAGCCAGTTTGTCTGCTTTCTGACCTGGGCCCCAGTCAGTCAAATAGTATCACTACAAAGACTATAAGCTAAATTACTATAGAGGAGACGACACCTTCCCTGGAGGGATGGAGTCCATCTCTCTTTAACAGGTCTACCCCAAAAACTCTTCCAACTGTCTATAAATCCTATGCTATTCTACGGACACCACTCAGACATCATCTAATCTACTATAAACCTCATCACCACGACAAGCAGGGAGGGGGCCAGAGCATATTAAAATAATGCACATGAAAAAATGGGAGAGAGATTAAAAATTAAACGCTGAAAATAAAAAGATAAGTAATGCTAAGTCAGCTACAAAAATGAGTACTAGCAGCAAAAGGAAACCATAGCAGAATACCAAACACCGGCAGAGATTATCAGTACATATTTTAATAGACAAGGACTGTAAGGGAAAGCAGGCAAAAGGATCTCTAATTCAATAACATGTCAAATCAGCTATAAAATCTCACAACAATGGTGTGATAAATTAAACTGTTTTTTTCAGGCTGGTCCAGCTAATATTGTTCTTGAATCTAGACTAAAGTAAAAGAGCCATTGGCTCTTTTAATGAAAAGGTATACATTAACTCTTACAGCCGCCATATTGAGCATTGCGATTTCTTTCATAATTAGTTCTACTAGTGGCATAAATAACTAATTGCAGATGAAGTATGATAGTTTTAATATGTTATTAATGTTGCAAGAAATATGTGACCCTGCAATGGGTTTCACACTTAACTAAATTAATATGGTTATTCAAGTGAGCTTGTGGTTAATTATCACCGCAGACTCTTAATTCCTAATGCTTGTCATTCTCTGCCTTCATTAGCAGATTCAAATCTGCTCAGTAGCCTGTAGTTTGACAGTCCCAAATTGCATGTTTATATATATAATGGAAGTAGCTACAGTATTGCACTGTGCTCAGACCTCAAACCAAATTATCTGTCAATTAACCAAGCATCTCTATATATTGAAATATGTTTATATTGAGTACTTCAATTCACCGTGTATGCAACCATGGTCCTCATTGTAATCCTGTTCTGTGTGGATCTGTTAAAGGAATAATTCATGAGAAAAGCTTATTTAAACTTTCTCACACTTGATGCATGCACAGAGCATGTAGCGTGAGGAAGTAGTCAAGATCAGAGAAGGCTCAGGACCCAAGCATAGAGTTGAAAATAAAGAAATGTATTAATACAAACAAAAGGGCAAAAATTAAACCAAAACTCCCATAAGTGGGAAAAACAAACATAAACAACCCCATAGGGTAAAAAGACAAAGGAAGTAATCTGTGCTGGGATATAGGTAAACGGGGCACAGGACCGAACAGGAACAAGGTAGGGGAACAGGACTGAGAAGGAATGTGGCCAAACACACATACAGGACAGACTAGATCTCAAGACAAACTGGCACTGGACAGCACACACAAGGAGACTAAAGTAGGGAAGGAAATCAAACAGGTTAACACAGGGCAGGTGTAACATATAAATTAATAATGGGCAAACAAGAAGACGGGGTATGATGTAAGACAGAGAGACACGCGGCGATACAGAAACAAAACAAAGCCACATGCTCTCACCAGACAACAAAACACTTGAATAGCATGAGTGCATTTCCCCAAGACAACAAAGCAATATATGCTCATGCCAACCGACAGATAAGACGAGAGAATGCATAGCAACACGAAACAAAGTGATGCCACGCATTCTCACACTAAACAAAACCTGAGCGCACATCACAAGGCAAACGGCACACGATGCATGCAACAGGTTTCAAAAAACAAGACAGGACACCAGTGCGAGAGTTCGGCCACACTCAAACCTGAAACCTCAGACCGAAGTGACAGAAACAAAAGCTTGCGACCCATGCACGCAACGCAAAGCGCATCCGCGATCATGAGAGACGGACACAAAGACAGACAGAAGATGGAGCATGAGTGTCCAGATCCCTACATGGACCGAAACCGAACCAGGCAGGGAGTCAGGATCCAGAGACCATGCTACAAACATGAAACATGAGACCAACAGAGGAGCGCATGACAGTGAACTAACCACCGAATACGAGCACTCACACGGAGATAGAAAACGAAACACAAGACAGACATGTGATGATGATGTCATGGTCCTGTCAGACAAAAACCCAGGCTGACAGAGTGACAGGACCGTGATAGAAGTGCGAACAAGCTTCTATCATAAAGGTGCCAAAAATACTGCAGATGTCAAGAATGATAGTATAAAAAGGTAAATTTGTGTCTGTTTTTCACCCAAAATCTATCGTATCACTTCATAAGATGGCTTTTTGGAGTGTGAAAGTTTTGGGCCCCACTGACTTGCATTGTATGGACAAACACAAATCATATTTCCTCTAAAATATCTTGTGTTCTACAAAAAGAAAAAAGTCACATGAGTTTGAGATGACAAAATGTCAAGTAAATTATGACTGAATTATAATTTTGGGGTAAACTATTTCCAAGCAAAGGAACAGTAGACTAAATCCACATTGTGTGTTATCACATGATATTGATACTATACTGCCATCTGCTGGCTTTGAATTTTTATTTAAATAATGACTTGACAATAATAAATGTGAGGGATGTTCCACCGTTAGTTTGTTTTGGTTGTTTGATTGTTGTTTTTTTTTTCTTCATTTGCAGAGCCACCCCACAGTTTTAGGTTTGTAACACCTTTTTTAGTGTACTCACAGATTTCAATACAGACTTATCGTCCATTGAAAGTCATTAGAATTGCAATTAAATTACAGATTAGGGCATATAGGAGAACAGCAGACAAGTGCAGAATAAATAGCATTTTAACTGCACTGAAAGGCACCAAAACAAGAATGTCATCAACTAGGGGTTTTCTATGCACAGTGGTGTCCAAAAGTATGAGTGCATCAGAAAGTGTTATGATTTTGAAATATTTAATGCAACGATCTTCTCATTTTCCAAGTGCACACACTTTTTTGTTTATTTTATTATTTTTGTTTAAGTTCCTTTAAATGGCAATCCAGCCCTCTTAGGTCCCAGACAGAGTATGTGTTCACCTGAAGAAATAATGCGCTGGTTTAAATGATAGTTTAGGCCAGGGATTTCCAAATTTATGCCAAGGACCCCGAAATTTGATAATCTGTAGTCAGGTATATCTTTCCAAAAGGCAGCTATACATTTTTAAAATTTCAAAATTAAAATAATTGTCATTTAAATTATCAAATGATTAAAATATTATATGTAAATATATTATATGGTGCATCTTTTTAAATGAATGTTAGATATATAAGATGTACTGATGCATATTAACATGCTAAATGTTTTCGAGGGTTGTCATATGAATATAGAAACATAACAGCTAATCTGGCACATAATCAGAACAGGTCAAAAATTCCACAGAAAGTAACAAAAATGCCCCAGATATTGAAAATGTGATAGAGCAGTACTAAGTGGAAGCAAAGCAGGGAGCAGGTTAATTAAATGTTGGACTGTCTGTGTTTTCTCTCATGAGTGGAAATGGAACAAGGAGCAGAGTTATGTTATTTGATTTATATGTTATATGAAGCTAGCAGCATGTTTTTGAATGTCAGAGCAGGGCTTTTGAGAGGTTTTTTCAAGGTCTGGGTTTCTGTCACAGAAATGGAAAATGGTTATGTTTAAGGAATATAATTTATCATTAGATCTGTATAAAATCCAAAAAATGCATGTAAGTCTATAGAGTGAGTGAGGGATGGGCCTTGTTAGAGTCCAATGGAGCAGCCGCGGCCAGGAGGACGGAGGGCCTGGAAGCAGAGAAACGGCCGCCGACCGCGAGGGGAGCTGTTACTGCTGTCAGGGGCCGGAGGTCTGTCTCCAATCCATCCGGGGAGGCGCAGCTGTCGTCCATTAGAGGGTGGAGGAGTGGCTGAGGTCCAAGATATGACGTATTGGAGAACCGGCGAGAAAGTGTTTCTTTTCTCTCTCTCTCTCTCTCTCTCTCTCTCTCTCTCTCTCTCTCTCTTCTACTATTGCTCCGTGTTGGCCTTTCCCTCTCTTTTTAAAATGTTTTTGTTAATTTGGCACGGTCGCCATTATGGCGTGTAGGTGCCATAATGACATTTTTTTCCCTCCCCTTGTCCCCTCCCTCATTCAGTTAAATGGGCATGACCTGCTGGCAGATGAAGGGGGGTTATACATCATGCTGGGGGCTAATCAAGCCTCAGAGAGGGATAAAGGCAGACTGGAGACTGCAGTGGGACAGAGAGAGAGAATTACGTGTAGCTGCCATGTATGTGTTTGTGTGTGTCTTTTTATTTCATGAAATATTATTTATATTGTTAAGCTGGTTCTCGCCTCCTCCTAGCCCATCTTAACCCCCTTACAATATATTTTTGTAAATATATACATATTGAGTATAAACACATTTGAACATATATGAACTATATTTTAACAGATGTATGGGAACATGTATATGATATAAATAAGCACAATTCTGAGCAAAATATATACTGAAATATATATCCATATTTGTGTATATATATATATACACACACACACATATATATATATACACATATATATACACATACATACACACACAGTTACAAATATATCTATATTGAGTATACATACATTTGAACATACAGTATATGCACTATATTTTAACATATATATGGAAACATGCATGTTAAATATATATACACACATCTGAGAGAAATATATGCATTATTAATGTATATATATATATATATATATATATATATATATATATATATATATATATATATATATATATATAATGTAAAAACTGTGACATTTCAAACTGTTGGACAAAATCTACAACCTTTTTTTTTACATATATATATTTGTGTATGTTAATCCATGCTTTAATTAAAGAGAAATGATTTGAGTGTTTCAATAAAGCTATTAAATGTAAAACTGTAGTACGGTTTTTGTCTTGTTATTGCTGTACATATTTTTTATATCTATCAATTAGTGCTGCCGATTTAACGAGTTAATTCAGATAGGGCCCCATTCCTGAGAATGCAAGCTTGTAGTACCACCTGTTTACTCCAGAGGGCAGTAAGTGAAACTTCAGCTGTGTGGGCAACACACAGTTTATACTGTGAACAAAACAACCAGACAGCACAAAACAGACATTCGTTACGTTCTTGTGAATATAAGCATTAGATTCCATATATGAAAATATATTATTTAATATGTCACATTATATTCACATATATTTTTTGTTTTGTAAGGGATGGTTTAAAATTTGTAAACCAAGAAGTGTTAAGATCCAGTCTTTAAACAGATTTTGTAACAACTGCAATATTAATTAATGACTAATGTCTTTTAAATCCATCCTGGATTAACATTTTGGTATTCTAGGAACTATTAACAGGGCAGAATTTTTTTATTGTAATGAACGTGATGGAATATAGCATGACAGAATGTCACTTTGTAACACCTATATGGAAAATGTACTTGCTGTTGTGCGGGACCAGAGAGATTTCTACATTTCTATGTGTCAAACGTATTAACCATATATAAAGATAATGAGCAGTGTGATAAATTAACAGTGCAAACAAACATACAAAGCATTCAAAGTCAATATGAATCTCAAATATTCCACAGTCTCTCAAATAAGTCTTTGCCATAATTAGCACTTAACTACAAAGTGCTCAGTCTTTGGTGTGGTGAATGAGACAAAACAGTACTTAAATTTGGTATTGTTGAATCCTTCGTAATCCAAGAGTAATCCACAATGCAACTGCTAAGATCAAACAAGTTCCTCAAAACAGTGCACAAGCACAAGAATATTTCTCTATGTGCATAGAGTCTGACTTACTACTTAATGCTTCTTTTCCTCACGTTTTATAGACTGATTGGCGGCTCATTAACTCTGGATAGCCCCCAGGCGTTCAGGTTAAATATGAAAGAAAGAGGCCACTGGGACTCATGTGACAGCAAAACTGTTACAACCTAAGTACTGTACCATTGGTACAGTAGACCAATCAAACTTTTGTATGCAGTTGACATAATTAAAAAATTAATGCAAAATTTAACAGGTAGCCAGTGTAACAATGATAGAATGGGGCTAATATGATCATATTTCTTGGTTCTAGTCAGCACTCTGGCAGATGCATTTTGAGCCAATTGATGTTAATTTATTAAACTTGCAGAACATCTTCCCAGTAATGAATTACAATAATCTTGTCTTGATGTCATGAATGCATTAATTAGTTTTTCTGCATCAGCAACAGAGAGCATGTGTCGTAACTTAGCAGTATCTCTGAGGTGGAAGTATGCTGTTCTACAAACATTGGACATGGTTTATGGTATGAAATATAACATCGAAGTTCTTCGCTGTAGAAGACGACGTAACCATACATCCATACATACATACTAAAACTGATCCCTGTGGCACTCCATACTTTGATTTGTCAAATCCTTGTTTACACATACAACATGGAAGCGGTTGGATAAATAGAACCTAAACCATGCTAATGAAATTTCACTAATGCCAACATAATTCTCCAGCTATTCAAGAGAATGCCGTGATATATTGTGTTGAAGGCAGCTATTACGATCCCTCATCTAGAGTAATAAAGTAGAGGAGGTTTCAGCCAACTGCCAGACCAAAAACATGCGACAACGAAAAGTAGATGCTGTTGCTATTTATTAACAAAAATAATTCTTTAAAGTTAATGCACCAATAGGACTATTTTAGCTTCTGTGTAACCAAAGGTCCAAAACAACAAACAAAGTCCATTTAAAAAGAAAGACAGATAAATATATTAACTAACAAATGAAAAGAAAAATACCAGTACATACCAGTTAACCTAACTACACTAACAATAACAAAGTCAACAGGTTACCCCTACAGGATGCTGCATTAAACTAATTACATAAACAAATTAACACAAGAAAACAACATAACACAATTCGCTGTGGCTCTTGTTGATCTGCCGGTTGGCCTGGGAGCATGGAGATAAGTGACCAGCCTGAAGTCACAACACCCCCCTCTCCAGAGAGCAGCTCCCCCTATTATAAGCTGACCATGCCAATTAGTCAGCCAGCCGTAATCACTGATGTCACAACACCCCCCCTCTCCAAAGAGTAGCTCTCCCGATTATAAGATGGCCATGCCAATTAGTCAGCCAGCCATAATCACTGAGGGGTGGAGCTATCCAATCTTTCAATCAAATCAATCAATGATTGGTCCTAGGAAATCACAGCGCACATGTGAGCCACACACACACACACACACACACACACAAGAGAAAAACAACACATTTAGAAAAGGTAAGAAAAAAAACAGCTCTGGACTGTAACAGCAGCACTAAGATCTAAAAGCACTAGAAGAGAAATGCAGCTGTGATCAGATGATAAGAGCAAATCATTTGTAACTCTGAGTAGTGCAGTCTTTGCACTGTGAATGGGCCTAAATCCAGACTGAATTTGTTCATATAAACCAGGGGTTGACAACCTTTTTAACATGGAGTGCTATTTTTTATTTTCCTAGTCTATAGCTGTGCTGATGCCCCCTTCTCCTCAGATTACACCACAGAGATTACAGGGAATACTTCTTTTAAGAGCTTACTTAGTATTGGACCTCACATACATGTTGTGGCTTTTGATATTTTGATACGTTTTGTTAGTTCTTCGTGACCTATGACAGTTAAGGATTGAAGCTGCTCATGAGGAAATTTATGAGACACTGTTTTCTGGGGTGCAGTGACAGTTGATTGGATAATTCCAATTTTATTTCTATTTTATCAGTAAAGAAATTCATGAAGTCATTACTATTGTGCTGTGATGGAATATCTGGTTCAGTCGATGCTTTATTCCTTTTATCACTTTAGCCACAGTACCGAATAAACACCTAGGATTGCTGTGGTTATTTTCTATGAGTTTGCTGTAATATGCTGACCTGGCATGTTTTAGTGTCTGTCTGTAGGTTAAGACACTATCCTTCCATGAAATAGTTTGAGATCGATGTGGTTCAATGGGGATCCTGATCTTTAGAGGTTTGAGACTGATTCAGTAATCTGTGTAAAGCACATTGGAGAAAACATATCCATGCAGTCAAGAAGCAAGATGTAGACAAGTGGGGCAAAAAGAAAGAATAAAAGACAGAAAACTGGTGCACGCGGTAAAATACACACAGTTGAAACAGAAAAAACTAAGCATGCGGTAAAATGTCAAAGGATAAAATTATGAATATATTAGAAGAATAAGCAATGCTAAGCAGAATAGCAAGCTACAAACAAAGACTTGTGCAGCGTGCAGGTGCTCCAACATCTACTGGAAAATCATCTGAACTTCAAAGTTCGAAGTGCGAGTTCCACAATAGTACCATCTCATTCTTGGGATATGTGGTGAGTGATGCAGAAGTCATGATGGATGAGACCAAATTTAATGCAGTTACCAACTGGCCTGCCCTACTACTGTCAGTGAGTTACAGATATTCCTTGTTTTTTACCATTTTTACAGACGGTTTATCTGTAGTTTCAGTTCCATGGCTGCACCCATAACTTTGTTGTTAAAACATAAACCTAAGGAACTACCATTGTCCGAGGCTGCAGAACAAGCCTTCAAGATGCTCAAGGAAAGATTTACCACTGTGCCCATTCTTAAGCACCCTGATCCTGACTTGCCCTTTGTGGTGAAGGTTGACACATAAACGAAGGTGAATCTTGCCAATATTCCACTGAGAACATCTTGCCTCCCTCTTTAATTGTTGCACCATTCGATGGGAACTAATGGAGGAGATCCAGTGGTCTCATCAAACTGACCCACCACCAGCAGAATGTCCTCAAGGTAAGCTGTATGTTCGTGAACAGCTGAGACACCAAGTAATCCACAGGGTACACACCTCCCTGAGTTCAGGTAACCTAGGTATTCAGAGGACAACTATATTTACATTACCTACTATTAGGCAGGATGACATGAAATATGTTAATTATTGTAATGTCTGTGCACAGTCCAGAACTCAGCGACAATTGCCAGCTGGTCTATTGGAGTCATTGCCTATACCCCAATGACCCTGGTCTCATACTGCTGTTGATTTTATTATTGACCTTCCCCCATCGGAGAACAACACAACCATTCTGTCATAATTTAGCATTTTTGGAAGTCCTGCAGATTGGTTCCCTTAAAGAGCAACCTGCAGGTTGAATTTATAACTGAATTAATACTTTATATTGTCTGCAGAGGTCTTTTAAAAACACATATGTAGAAATTACTAATGAAATCTCATTTGATGTAGAGATTTTGATGAAAATGTGCTAGGCTCTGGAATACGCCTTTCCCGCTATCAACGCGTCATATGACGTAGGGCTGAGGCAAACAAAAGAGCTCATGGTCAGCTCTCATTGTGGGTGTTGATGTAGTTAGAGCAGTACAGAAAGTTTTAGAGAAGCCATAATGGTAAATTATTGTGTTTGTGCTGGTTGCACGAATTCCAGCCTGTCAGGACATCGTGTCCATCATTTTCCTTCTAGAAAAAACAAGGCTTTTCGGTCTTGAGTGCATTTTGTGCAGGTGAAGAGAGCAGACTTCACTGCCGCGTCTGTTACCACACACTCGGTCGTTTGTGGCGCACATTTCACTCCGGAGAATTATCGACCTGGAGATTTGTTGGAGTCTCGGATGGGATTTCGGAGTAAGGACCACGTGAGGCTGATTACTGATGCTGTTCCCTCGGTGCACTCGATGGAATCAAGTCCACCGTTAAAGTGTACACCGGATTTTGGCGCGGGCTGGACTGGAGGACAAAGTGCTAACGTTAGCAGACATTCTTTGCAACGAAAACGAGGACTTAGCAGAGTAAGTCTTACTTTTAATTATTTTAACTCTTAATTTGCTCATAATTATAGGCCTGTGGGCCATCATAGGCATGTTCGTCTACACCGGAGAACTTGGTTTCTTCATTCGCATCCATTGTAACCTGAGCTTGAACTTGACCAGACTCCCTCGCCCATCGTCAATTCCGGTTAGTGCTTTATAGACGCGGAAGTTATTTTATCACAATTTATCTCAAAATATCGTTAATGGCTAAATATATATTACACTGTTCAGAAAATCTAGTTGTTTTATCATCAACATACACTATGCTATATAGGGGTGTCCAACCTGCATGTTGCTCTTTAAGGAAATTACCTACAACCATGGAGAAAGCAGAAGTACTATTCAACCAATTCTTTAGAATCTATGGTTTACCTGATGATATTGTCTCCGATCAGGGGCCACAATTCACGTCCAGGCTGTGGATAGCTTTCTGCTAACAACTTACTGTCAATGTTAGTCTGACTTCAGGGTACCATCCTCAGTCTGATGGTCAAGTGGAGCACCTGAACCAGTAAATTAGAAGATTTCTCAGATCATACTGCAGTCAAAACCAGGATCAATGGAGCAGATTCTTACCCTGCTGTGCAAAACTCCTTGAAAATTCCAGATGATCATATCTTGGACCCCTCTTTGATCCAAGACTTTCATGGGGGTACATCCTGATCGCCCGCTTCCAGACCCAGAGGATGTCCCCATAATAGAATTCCACCTGGAGGCGTTTCTAGAGAGGGGAATTCTGAAAACATCTGTACCTGTAATTGCTCCTCTGAGGGAGAGGGAGCCCCCACCTGAATATTGAGTTTGTTTCATCACTTCCTTTTCATGTCAAATAAATAGATCACATGTATGTTAGATTCCTTGCAAAGTCTTGCCAGCATCATGTCTGCAATTCTGAGCATTTATTATCAGATGTATTTAATTGATTATTGACCATTGTTCTCATTTTACCTGTTTTGCCCGATTGGTTTGCCTTTTTGTAGACTGACTCTGTGTTTTACCTCTGCCTGCATTTTGGATATTGTTTCATGGGATACCCTTTGGATTTGTTTTTTTTTGCTAAATAAATCTCCAGCACATGGATCCTAATCCTGTGAGTCTGCCTGATAGGTCACTAGCATATTATGGCAGTTACCGTTTGTGGATACCATACAAATGAATGGAGAACGCTACCTGTTGCAAAATTGTCCATGTCTTCTCTTATAAAGCAACAAATTACTGTAGTAAACTCCACACATAGTTAATTCCAAAAAGATTGTTTAGTGTAAAACATGTTGAAGATTAGTGGACAGGCAGTCAATTCATTAAGTGATGTGCTGTTTTCTCACGAAAGCAGTTTATTTAAAACACTGAAGCATCTCCTCCATAGACATCCATTAAAATTAAAACTGCCTTTGGTCTCATCGCCAGTGTACTGCCCATAGGAGGTCTATGGGACTGACACGTTATGCTATTTCATGCTAAGCTTGTAGGCTTCACTTAGAAGGGCTCTGATTAAACTGTTGAGGTGCGGGTAACATGTTCCACAGACCTTTTGGACCTTTTGTCCTTTTAGACTTTTTACCTTTTGTCCTAGGCTTTGAGGGTGGTCTGGACTGGAGGGGGTTCCACAGAAAGGCTGTTCCATATTGTAGATTGCATTTAAACACATTCAGCAGGAGGCACGGATATAAACACAGAGACAGTGCGCAACAGCGTTGGGGTAGCACACGTTGACTAATAAATCTTAGACAAATGACTGGAAGGGGGCCGCCTTAAAACATTTTGTACCGGGCCCAAAAATAATCCCTGTGGGTCAATGTAGATCTGATAATTTTTTTTCATATCAGATGTCTTGACTCTTGATTAACAGTGAAACTGATTTTATGCTGTTATTAAGAATACAAATTGTATTATTATTTACAACTGACATATATGACATATTTAAATGACTGTATTACAATAAAGGAATGTTAAAACTGAATTGTGTATAATGTGATTTGTATGTAAACTAAACATATTAACAATAATGAATGTGTGTTGAGAAAGAAATGTTTCTCTTTCTCCACCCTAAAAAACAGTGAAATGCTTAATGTAGTACCTTTTTATATATGAAAAAAAATAGCATTGCATTGCTTAATTCTGCAAAATATTGTAAAACTGAATTACAGTGCATTTGCTGTTAAATTTACTCATGAATGTACAGCACTTTAAAACAATGTACCTGAGTCCCGCAGTGCCTCGAATCTTCCGGAGACCCTAGTGGCTTGAATCCCCCAGTGCCGTGACCCTGCCCGAGTCACTGGCCACCTTGACCCTGCCTGAGTCCCCAGGATTGCTCTTTCCTCCCTCTGTGCCATGCTTTGTGTGGTAGCTCCCTTATATAAATAATGTGATAATGACTTTTTTTATATCTAAGCAAAACTGGATTCATATTCTCTATATTAGATAACTGTAATTCACTCTTTTTCGGTTACCCACTAAAATCATAAATTGTCTTCAGTACATTCAAAATTCTTAAGCTAGAAATCTAACTTCCAGCTAAATGTTTGCACACATCTCTCCCATACTTCAACAGCTCCATTGGTTACCAATCACCTATCGCATTCAATTCAAGATATTGGTTATAAATTTCAAGGCTCTTCACTCACTTGTTCCAAAACACATAACTGATCTGCTTAGCCCTTACACTCCCGCTCGCACTTTGCGATCCACTGGTGCAAATCTCCGGTTTGTCCTGAAGTTTAGGTTGTCTTCTGTGGGAGGCAGGTAATTCATGGCGGTTGCTCCTCGACTATTGAATGCTCTCCCATAACCTCCCTGTGATTTCACTACTCTCTCCTCTTTTAAATCACAAGTAAAAACTCATCTCTTCTATTAGTGCTATTTTTGGCTCCTAGTCATTATTTTTTTTTACATATTTGTGTGTATTTGTTTTATTGATGTATTTACTCCTTTGTAAAGTGTCCTTGAGTTTAAGAAAGGAGCTATATAAAGTAAACTTATTATTATAATTATAATTATTATTATTAGCCACATTGGCCACCAGCCCATCTGCCTGTTCCATCCTGGTCTACTGTTCATTCGCCTGCTCCACCGTGGTCTCTGCCCTATCCTGATCCTCCGTGGTCTCTACCTTCTCTTTATTCCCCATGGTTTCTGCCCTAACCTGATCCCCCATGGTCTCTACCATCTCCTGATCCCCTGTGGTCTCCACTCTTTTTGATCCGTCATGGTTTCCAGCTCCACCGTTGGTTCCCCCGTGGTCTCCTGCTAGGTATATTATGAAGGTTATCATTTTGAAGTTCTTCCCTTGTTTCCTGTTTTCCTTGTTGATTTGTCCTACGTGTGTCTTATTAGTCTTTGTGTATTTATTTCCCTCATGTTCTATGTCTTTGTCAGTTATTTCTTGTCCTTGTAAGGCTGTTGTGTTGGAGTGTTCTTGTTTCTTGTTTTCTAGTTTATTTGTTGACTACCTAGTATTAAAGCTGCACTTTGATTTGCATGTCGCTTCTCAATACACCTTTTTTACACTTTTTCAATTTTCATTGCAAATGACTTTGCAGGACAGGATGTCCCCAAATACATAGAATAAGTTATAAAGGGCTTTGCCATTGATCGTCATCTAGGCTTCTGATATACATAGATATTGCAGATTTCACTTGTCTGCAAAGTGGGGATAATATCAAATATAAAAATTGGTTTATACATACAAATAAATAACAATTTATTATTAATTAATTCAGGGATGTCTATGAACAATTTTAACTGATGATGTAAATAAACTTTAATGTTTTATTACTGTATTATAACACTGAATTATTTATGGCATAGTGTGATCATTAAAATGCATCAAATGCATCACATTGACTTCAATATAACTGTAAAGGAGTTCAATGGGAAGGAGGAGGCGAGAACCGGTTTGATAATATAAATAATATTTTAATTAATAACTTAAACCAAAAGACAAACACACACATGACGGACATGTCTGTTAACTATCTCTCTCTCACCGCACCACTGTCTGCCATCGGCCTTTATCCCTCTCGGAGGCTTAATTAGCCTGATAAGGGACCGGGTGTGTATAATTGCAACCAGGCCCCGTCCTCCACCCTGCCACATTTCTCCCTCATTCTCTCAGGCTGGGGAGCCCCCGGCCTAACGTACACCCCCTTCCCTGGGGGAGGGCGTGCTTTAAGCCTGGTCTGCCGGCAGGTCATCCCATCTACCTGGACGAGGGAGGGGACAAGGGGGGGGGGGGTACTTCCTGTAACAGTGTAGAACCCCCCCCAAAAAAACACAAAAATTTAAACGCAGAGCGGCAGTGAGAGAGAGAGAGAGAGAGAGGAGAGAAAGAGGAGATCTCCGATACACCGTCGCATGGTTCTCGATCACTTCTCCACCCTCTCAGGCAGACGACAGCTGCTTCTCCCCGGGCGGACCAGAGTCAGACTCATGACCCCCAGTAGTCAGAACGCCCCTCCGCGTTCTCGGCGACTCGTGGGGACACTCCTCCGCCCCTGCCAGCGGCCCTACCACTCCAGGCGGTCGGGGAGTCCAGTTTTTGTGTTTTGGTTTAAGTAGATCATTAGCCGCTTTTTCACTCTCCAGTGGCCAGTGTGAGTCAGGGCCATAAAATGGTCAGGGTTAGTAGCCTCTGACTTTGAGCTGCAAGACCAAAATCACTTTGCATTCCTACCATCTAGCTACAAGCTCCAAAACATTGTCCTAAAACTGACCCTGAATAAACCACTCTGGTACAAATGTCACATACGCCGCCCATTTCACAAGTCAAGCCAAACCAAATACGCATGTTATTTAGTTACAGTGCATTCAGAAAGTATTCAGAACCCTTCTTTTTTTTTACATTTTGTTATGTTGCAGCCTAATGCTAAAACGCATTCATTGTTTTTTCCCACATCAATCTACTCTCCATACCCCATATTGACAAAGCAAAAACCAGATTTTTGATAACTTTGCAAATTTGTAAAAAAAAAACCTGAAATATTAGTATTCAGACACTTAACTCAGTACTTACAGTAGTTGAAGCACCTTTGGCAGCGATTACAGCCTCATTTTAGATATAATGCAACAAGTTTTGCATTTATGCATTTGGCAGATTCTTTTTCACACCTGGATTTGGGGATTTTCTGCAATTCTTCTCTTCTCAAGCTTTGTCAGGTTGGATGGGGACTGTTGTTTTCAGGTCTCTCAAGAGATGTTCGATTGGGTTCAAGTCTGGGCTCTGGCTGGGCCACTCAAGGACATTCACAGAGTTCTCCTGTTGGAAGGTGAACCTTCAGCCCAGTCTGAGGTCCTGAGCACTCTGGACCAGGTTTTCATTAAGGATATTTCTTTATTTCAGCTTTCCTTCAACCCTGACCAGTCCCCCTGTCCCTGTCCCTGCCACTGAAAAACACCACCACAGCATGATGCTAC
This sequence comes from Xyrauchen texanus, assembly GCF_025860055.1. Taxonomy (NCBI): domain Eukaryota; kingdom Metazoa; phylum Chordata; class Actinopteri; order Cypriniformes; family Catostomidae; genus Xyrauchen; species Xyrauchen texanus. Next base: position 14,692,756 of record NC_068292.1, on the reverse strand, counting down.
CACTGCCATGCTTCAATGTTGGCATGGTATTGCGCAGGTGATGAGCGGTGCCTGGTTTCCTCCACACATGATGCTTGGAATTGAGGCCAAACAGTTTCGTCACACCAGAGAATGTTGTTTCTCACAGATAACGGGCTTTCATGTGTCTTGCTCTGAGGAGAGGCTTATGTTTGTCCACTCTGTCGTAAAGCCCAGCTTGGTGGAGTGTTACAGTGATGGTTGTCCTTCTGTAAGTTTTTCTTTGTCATTATGGGGTATGGAATGTAGATTGATATGAATAAAATCATTTAAAGCATTTTAGCATATGGCTGCAACATAACAAAATGTGAAAAAAATGAAGGGGTCTGAAAATGTACTTAATGCACTTTATCTAGAATATCAAGTTTATATTGTAAGTAAACGATAGCTAGATAGCAAGATAAGTTAGGATTAACCACTCACAAACTTTATATGTCATGGTGTTCCGAGTGGTCTCTCCACTAACAGAAGGAAAACGTCCCAGCTAACCATCCATAATCTTGAAACCATGGAAACTTCTTCCTTCATCGCTTTGTCCATTGTGCATCTTCACAGATTTGTAATGTGTACGCAATTTCTTTAGCTGAGATACAGGTGATGAGATGCATGAAGTCACGCAAACATGTAAGCACATAGAGATGTACAAAGCTAGTGATAAGCATTCTCTTTTTTAAATTATATTGATCAATGAGACAAAACACTGTACATTTAACTATCTTTTGATGATCATACACATGTAGCACAAATTCTTGCATTGTAGCATTGTTTATCAGTTGGGTTGCTAGGAGACATCTCTGGTTACAGTCAATCCCCTGTTAAGCTAACGGAAGCATTGAAGTTTGGTTTCCAAGCATCTAGCAAAGGAATTCCTTTATGGTCAGAGATTGGAGAATTCAAGTAGGAATAACCCACATCTCACTTGAATGAAACGCAGCATGCATGAGTATCTTGCTGAACTCCACCTTTTAAATTGACAATGACTCAATCCCCAGTTGGCCTTCTTTGGCCCAAGGGTAATCGGCGAGCCAAAGGCCATTGGCCCCGAATAAGCCTTGAGGAGGCACGATTCAATCCTGGAAGTGAATGTGGGAACACAACTGGCCCTGGCAGCCCTAGCACTAGCAATATGACATAACTTGTTAAGTACAATAAACTGTAATAGAGGAATCATGATTGACATTAGTGTAGCAGATGGTTAGGCTGTATTTGGATTTTTGACATAGCATGTAATATTACCTTTACGTCTTGAGAGAGAGTCTGCATCAGTTTACTTAACAGATAGCACCAATATTCCTAACAGAACAGCTAACCAAAAATTCCCTTACTGAACAAAATAATGCTCAAAATCAGATGAGAAGAGTGTAAGGAAAGCTAACCAAAAATTCCATTACTGAACAAAATAATGCTCAAAATCAGATGAGAAGAGTGTAAGGAAAGCTAACAAAATTGGCTAATTTAATAACTTACCTAGATCAGTTACAGAAGACAGCAGCGATTCTGTGTTTGTTTCAAGCGTGACTGAATGAATTAAATGCACAAGTTAGTTAGTTGGCTTGTCAGTGTCTGAGCATATCATTGCTCCGTCCACTGCCAATTTTGCTTATGTCCTTCTGTAGTATTATACATGCAGAAGAATAGAAACAACATGATCTGAATCTAGGATTTACCCATACTTAATCCTGGAATTCCACAACATCATAAATGGAAAGACGTTGGTGCCAGTGAGTCACACATCTGGCCAATAAACCTAACAAAGAGACTTGTCTAGATCCCATAGGACTTTTTCTGCTGAAATAGAAATTTCTCTGCAAAGAGGCCCTAAGTCAAAGGTCGAAGCAATAAAAGACAGAAAACACACTCTTGGAGTTCCCGATAGACTCGGGACACACAAGATTCTGTCCTCTGATATAAACCAGTTTGCTACACTTTGGTTCATCAGATCGCATGACATTGTGATCATTGTTCAGCAAACAGCATCTTAAAAGGAAATTCCTTAATCCAGAAACATCACACACAAAGTCACAGTACTTTG